>NC_059350.1:957500-1257500 GCF_019703515.2 Myxocyprinus asiaticus
CACCTTTTCACGTTACACAGCATAAGATAAAGTTTATCAAAGTTACCTTTCTCAAAAGCTTGCTGTGACAGTATCATGGTACAGTGATGGTACAAAATGGTAAAATCTTGGTATTTTTATTATATACAGTGGGCCTATATCATGGTATTTATAGGGAAGGCTACTCCAAAGAACATGTCCAATTAACATGGTATTGGTTTGGTTTTGGTACTTTTAAGCGCTTTCATGTAATGTAAGTGTTTTGATACACTTTTATTTAGAAAGTATCTTTACCTGCAGTAGACAATCGTTCACATGCTGCACTCGCACTTGCACATGATCTTCATCACTGGCAAACGACTGAATGCAGCTGCAGGATTTGTTTCAAAGAATTGTAAGTAAATATTCACTTTATTCAGCATTGTTTTTGTTCTCTGTCTTCTAAAGCATCCCGTTACTCTTTTACTGCGTGACAAAGAGCTTCAAACAATTAAGCCCACACGTTAGACAAATTAATTGAGAAGAACCAACTCAATTCACGCATCGGGCATCATTTCAATTCACAAGCCCCATGCTCGTGAGTCTATGGCTGTGTTCACAATGGCATCCTATCCATACTACTCTCACTGTTTTTTGCCAAACACAGGTAGAACAGAAACAATAAGAGCAGTATTGTAGTAAGGCATTTAGTACACGGTCTATTTGTTCTGTGGGGGGCACCACAACACGTCGTCAGAACACACAGGGTGCATTTTGTTCGACACAGATTGAACACATACTTATTGGTTTGGTAGATCGGCGCCCCTGAAGTGATGCTGCCCTAGGCGCTCGCCTATGTCGCCTAATGGGTTGACTACCAAAAATAGTCACATCCATGTGATTAGCCCCCAAGACTAAACATATATCTAAATTTTGATCTAAATCACACATTGCACACAGAAGATATGAGACACTTCCCGTTTCCCATTTTTCACCATTAATTTAATGCCTTACCATGGCAACACCGTTCGATATATAAAAAAATCTGTTCACAATTTAGCATCTTCAATGTCTTGGCATAATATGTCTAAATGTGGTGACAGTCTCATGAATCCCCTAGGAGGAGTATTTAAAAGTTCAGAGACAGCATTGTTCAAAAAATCCAAAATGGCTAACTTTCTGTTGGGAGGAGCTAATAACTATAATTATGAAAGTTGCCCGGCTTGATGAGAACTACATATGTACCAATTTTGGTGACTGTAGGTGAAAATGGGGGTGCTACAGAGGCAGTCTTACATGCCCTAATTAAAGGGGTTGCTACAGAGTCCCCCCTATACGCCCATGTGTGAACTTTTGCCCAGCCTTAAAGGCCAACGACTCTGATGTGTGTGCAAAATTTCATGAAATTTTAAGCATGCCAAGTGCCTCAAAATACATGTGAATACACATAAAAGGAATAATGACATTAATTGTCATGGCAACACTGTTTAAGATATCAAGAATCCCTTCAGAATTTTAAATCTGCACTGTTTTGACATTATAAACAAAAAAAAAAAAAAAAAATTGAAGCAATTCAGGTAAACATAAGAGGGATATTTCAAAGTCTGTTAAAAGTGTCACACTTCCTTCCGCCAGTTGGTGGCGCTACGACCGTGACCCACAATAGCCACATCAATGTAATCAGCCCGCAAGGCAAAACATTTGGCTCAATTTTGATGTAAATCACATGATGCACGCAGAAGAAATGAGACACTTCCTTTTTCCCATATTTTGACATTAATTTATTGCGTCGCCATGGCAACACCGGTTGATATATAAAAATATGTTCACAATTTAGCATCATCAATGTCTTGGCATGATGTCACCCACATTTGGTACCTCAAACCTGAAAAAGTTTGGTGATGGTAGCTCAAAAGGTGTGTGCTACAGAGCCCCCCGAACATGTCCATGCTCTAGGTGGCGGAAGAGATGAGACACACATGTTCAACACTTGAAGAATGGAGAATAAAAGCAACCTTTATTGTGTATTTTTTTGAAGGTTCAGTTTTCATCATCGATTTATCTTTTGTTGAAAGAAATGATTTTATCAAAATTAGTCAGAGGCAGGGCCGTTTCTGAGCATATGTGGACCTAAGCGAAACAGCGAAAAAGTGGAATACTTAAATAATTATAGAAGTGTAGGTTCTGCGTACCGGTGAGTACCCACCCACTTCAAGCACTGAATATGTTAGATATCTCTGAAAACAAGATTAATTTCATGTCACTTTAGATATGGGGTGTTTAGGTTGTTTAAAAATTATTACTGGAAAACAAGACAGAAATATTGAGTAAGAAAATTATTTTTTGCAGTGTACTGTCACACTACTGAAAAGTGTACAGTAGTTCTGAGAAACTTGAATATTAGAGTGAAACAAACTTTAATGACTTTTATCTTAGCTTTGCAATTTGCGGAACATGTTTTATTTCCTGGAGAATTTCACTAAAACAGGCCTAAAATCTCTCTGAATGTGAGTTCTTCAAACTGGAACAGAACATGCTGATTTTAAATAGAGATGGACACAATTAATTTTCAACGGTGCCGTCAGAGTTTTTCATAGAATAGAGATGAGCTGCATTCACGGCTCAGCTACAGCTGTGATGATGTGAATGATGGCAGTTCATCCCTCCTGCTCAATTAAATGAAGAAAATCTGCTCATTCTCCCCCTCCTCGTTGTCTCTCTGTCTCAGTGTAAATGGACAGAGTATAGCTGCATTGATTAGTTCTTCTAGGAAACAGCGGCAGCACAAACACTGGGGAGACACACTGACGCCGAAACACTCACACGCAAACACACATCTGTTTCACTATATTAGTGAGGACATCTCATAGACACAACGGTTTCAATGGAGTAGGGCTGGGTAAATAAAAAGAAAGAAAAGGTTTTCCAATTAATCACAATCTTTATTTAAATGATCCTGATATCAATTCTAAAAATCACTTAGTAGTCAGTTTTCAGCATGTTGAATACTGAGATATGACCCTCAGAAACAGACATTATGAACAAAATGTATCTTTTTAATGTATTATTCATAAATAATCTTATTTTAGAAATATGTTTTACCCAAGTAATGTAAACTCTGTGGGCCCGTTAACAGGTCCATAGGGGGGCGCTATATCGCGAAAACGTTTTCACTTAAACGTTAAAATATCGGTATACAGTACATAAGTCAAGCATTTGTGGTATCGTTTGAAAGCTTAGAATCTGAATTTGTTAGAAATAACCATCAATTCTGCATTTATGTTACTTAAAATAACAAAATAAGGCCTCAAATCAATCACGTTGAAAATTAGCGCCCCCTAGAGGTAATGGGGTATAAATATATATATATATATATATATATATATATGAAAAAAAGTCCTTCATATAGCATATAAATGGACAAGTTATATATCAATATGAATGTGACCTGTATAGTCACATGTTTGTTGCCCTAATACCACAGTTCGAATATATGATTTCTGTAAGTCATCAAATACAAATGTCTCTTTTATGCTCTGATAACTGCTGCTGTAAGCCCCAAATAGCCCAAAACTTTATAACTGCTTTTACCTTAGGGAGCTCTCTAAAAAATTAGCCATTGTTTACTTGTCTGTGAGCTTGATTGGCTAAATAATCTAATGTTATATCTTAGATATCCAGAACAAAATATGCCATCCAGAAGGAAAAGCATGCTAAACAAATCATCAGAAAATACGTTTTTGACTATTTATGATAAAATGTTTTATATCATTGCAAAAGGGAGGATCTCAGCTTTCTAATGACACTTAGATTGAGCTCCTAGTCCACTCAGAGGACGAGATATTCAATGAAATAATGAGGGTGGTGCTTGAACTGAAAAATAGACTGAATGTCTATGGACGAGCACATCTGTGAGGGATAAAATGTGTTAGAGCGCCACCTACATTTCTGATCGGCATTTTGTGATGGAATGTACTAGGGAAAACATTCTTTGTTCTAGTGCTTCCTGCCATGTAGTGGAATAAAATGAGACTTTTCAAAGTGAGGTAGAGGGAACAGAACCAGAATTACATGTTTACAAAGTCAGTAAAAAAAAAAAATATATATATATATTTTCAAGAAAACCTTTTGTTTATCATAATATTATAAACACACAATATTATTTATAAATAATTTGTATCCTTTTTTTTTTTTTCCGGGGGTTCTCTAAAACATTTGACCAATTCATTGCAATTAGTCCACAGTATGTGTGAATGGTGAGCTTTTATATTTGAGTGTGAAAAATTGCAGGCAGCAGTTAAACAATGCACCACAGTATGTCCTTGAATTACCTACATTTTAAAATGTCATACGTTTTACAACCTTTTTGTTGACTAAATAAGAATTAGATTACAGGAGCTAAGTACTTTGTAATCAGATTACACCCAACACTGCTCAGAAGTACTGCCACACACACCTGTGTGACATGATCTTGAAGGCGTCAGGTTGGTAACACTGCACGTTCTCCATCTGAAAGGGGTCAGCATCACAGATCTTGTCATCTGTGCGCCCGTAGTTTGCCGTCTCTATCATGATGACATCACTTCCTGGGCAGCGCAGCTCTATAGGATACCCCTCACAGGCCAGCTCTCGCCTCATGAGACCGAACGGCATCGCTGCCCGGCTGAGACCTGAAAACCAATCACAAACACACACTTAATCAAATGACATCCTGTAACAGTGTTTTAGATACATTGAACATGTTCTGTGGTCCCACAAGTGCATTTATGGGTCGGCAAATCACACTTAACAATATCTGATGTGCATTTTTACCTCTTCAAACTTCTGAGGGTATGATACTTTGATATTTTATTCAGGGTGACAAATTAAAGGGATAGTTCACCCTAAAATAAAAATTCTGTATGACTTTCTTTCTTCCATGGAGATGTTGCATATTAGCCTCAATCACCCTTCACTTTTATTTTATGGAAAAAAGCTGTAACTAAAGTGAACTGTAAAATGGCTTTGGCATGGTATTTGAAGGGGCCTTGAATTTCGCATGAAACCCGCAGGTGTTTGTGCTGAGGTGATCATGTACCTACCTTGTTCTGAGGGAGCAATGTTGCTAAGCAACAAAGGACACATCCACAGTAGCAACAGCGCCATGGTAATGACAGAGGAACGGACAAGGTGAAAGGGGCGGGACAATCTCCCTATAAATCTGATGAACCTGAAGAAAGAAAGACAGAGAGAGAGAGAGAGATAGTGTGTGTGTGTGTAAATTCAGAGGACTTGATGAGGACTGACCCAGTTGTGTCTGATGTGATTATTGAGAAACCCTCAAGAAAACACACACACACACACACACACACACACACACACACACACACACACATAGTTTGTTGACAATAAAAATATATAAATCTGATAATTATCTAAATCTGCCAAACAAAATTATTGGAAAATTGCAATTGTCTTCGTTCAGGGTTTGGGTTAGTCTATTGTCATTATAATTAGCTTTATATGAAAACTATGGGAGTCTATGGTATGATTATATGTAACAGTATGCAAATATTACAACATCATCATCGCTGTCGGTCAGTGCTGGGTAGTGATGTATTACATGTAATTTGGATTATGTAATCAGATTACAAATATCAAGTACTTCTAATTGGATTAAATTAATACCTATAATAATACATTTTAAAATACCTGTTACTGGACTACAGTTACTTTTTATGGATTAGATGATTACATATAAAGAAGGCAATGGCAGTACATTGTTAATTTATTATCACACTAATCATTCTCTTTTTTTAAATCGTTTGCATTTTTAATTCTAAATCAGCATACCGCTGATATACCTAGCAATGCCATTGCTGTTGATTTTATGTCCATTAATGTTGGTAATGTTGCTATTGTTTTGTGCACTTAAAATGAACTTGATGTCTCAGTGTTTTGATTTTTAACTTTGACCATGCACTGTCATTGCTGTTAGATTTAATGTTTATTGTATGTTCATTCATGTAATGTTTAATGCACTTTTTAAAAATATCATAAGGAGCTCTTTTTGTGAGGCTCTTTTTGTTTGTAATAAAGAATGGAATACATTTTCTTTCTTATTGTACTTTTATGTTAAAATATTACAAAGTTATCCTACTCAAATGCATGTGACATCAAATAAAATAGAATTAGGTTGGAAGTAATCCAAAAGTAATCAGATTAGATGTAAAATGCAATCTACGAGATTACGCTACTGACTGCATTTTTTGTAATGAAATTTGTAATCAGTACCTGATTACAATTCACAAGTAATCCGCGCAGCACTGCTGTTGGTCACATTGAACATTTTACAGAGCACAACAGTCTGGTTCCGGAAGTAAATTTCTAACAATTTATGAACCTTTAAAGACAGACCTACCATAAGCTCTGAGGCTGTTAATCAATGGTAAATGCTTCTGTTGAAGCCATCAGTCTGTTTATTCGTAATTATATCTTCATTTGTAAAAATATTGTGTTTATTAGTGGAAATCTTGGTGAAGAACTACATTACCCATAATCCTTAAGAAAGATCCACCAATCAGAGAATCACATCAGAAACTCCGCCCAATCCCATGATGCACTGTGAATGATGCAGTCGAGTTGCTCTCCCAACTACTCAGACAACTTATATATTTGTATATATCTGAATATTTTACAATAACATTAACATATATTGTTTATACTTATAATTAACAACTTTAAATCAACAGTTTTGATTATGTCATTCGCAGTGCTTCATAAGATTGTAGGTAATTCCCTCATTAAGTACACAGTCTTGTATCTTTGTCTTTTTGTCTGATTTTCAAACACTTTTTTTGCTTCAAAACAAAGTGTGTAATGTTCTGATTCACCTAGTTGGTTTGGTTCTTTGGGCACAGCTCTTACACATCATCAAGTACAAAGTGCTTGTAATCAGATTACATTACCTAAATGTAATTCAAAAGATTACGCTACTGATTACAGTTTTAGTTGTCTAAAGTGTAATCAGTGCTGGATTACATTTCAGAAGTAATCTACCCAACACTGGAAATCCCTATGGAAAAAATGAATGGGAAAAATACTTGCATAGCCAGTTACTAAACATAAATAATTCCCTACAAATGACTAATTACTTATCTAAAATGTAATCAGATTACTTTTCTGATTACTTCATATAAAAAATCACATTACAAATTATTTTGTAATAAGATATAAGCCAACACTGTCCGTAACCAAGTCTTTTATTTATTTATTTATTTATTTATTGACCACAAGTCCGATATTGTTGTAGCACTCGCTGCTTGCTGGATTGGTGTTTATACAAATGATCACATCAGATGAAAGAACGATTTTTCTGTTCAGTCCTGTTTTTCTTTTGTTTCTGTAAAGATCACAATGCATCACCCTCCAGTGAGGGGCACCTCATGCCACAGGGTAATCACACAAGAGGCCTGTATGCAAATCTGCAAGCCTCAGTCTCAACTGATTTAAACCTATATAAACCATGTACACGTAGACACTAACAATTTCAATTTCATTTATTCGAATTATTCCTGACAATAGAAGCAGTTTATAGCTTCATTTTAGGGTTTGGATTTTGTTTAAAGCTAGAAACATACAGTTGTGCTCAAAAGTTTGCATACCCTTGGAGAATTGGTAATATATGTACCATTTTTAAAGAAAACATGAGTGAGCAGGAAAAACACATTTCTTTTATTTCTTATGGGATTCATATTCAACTGTAGGTTATAACAGAATGGCACAATCATAAAACAAAACATGGCAACAAAAAAAAACATGAAATGACCCCTGTTCAAAAGTCTGCATACCCTTAGTTCTTAATACTGTGTATTGCCCCCTTTAGCATCAATGACAGCGTGCAGTCTTTTGTAATAGTTGTCTATGAGGCCCCAAATTCTTGCAGGTGGTATAGCTGCCCATTCGTCTTGGCAAAATGCCTTCAGGTCATGCAAAGTCTTTGGTCGTCTTGCATGAACCGCACGTTTGAGATCTCCCCAGAGTGGCTCGATGATATTAAGGTCAGGAGACTGTGATGGCCACTCCAGAACCTTCACCTTTTTCTGCTGTAACCACTGGAGGGTCAACTTGGCCTTGTGCTTAGGGTCATTGTCATGCTGGAAAGTCCAAGAGCGTCCCATGCGCAGCTTTCATGCAGAAGAATGCAAATTGTCTGCCAGTATTTTCTGATAACATGCTGCATTCATCTTGCCATCAATTTTCACAAGATTCCCCGTGCCTTTAGAGCTCACACACCCCCAAAACATCAGTGAGCCACCACCATGCTTCACAGTGGAGATGGTATTCTTTTCACTATAGGCCTTGTTTACCCCTCTCCAAACATAGCATTTATGGTTGTGACCATAAAGCTCTATTTTGGTCTCGTCACTCCAAATTACAGTGTGCCAGAAGCTGTGAGGCGTGTCAAGATGTTGTCATTTGTGGCATTGGCGTAGTAAAGACTTATTTCTGGCAACTCGACCATGCAGCTCATTTTGTTCAAGTATCGTCATTTGTGCTCCTTAAAACAACCACACCGTCTTTTTCCAGAGCAGCCTGTATTTCTCCTGATGTTACCTGTGGGTTTTACTTTATATCCTGAACAATTCTTCAGGCAGTTGTGGCTGAAATCTTTCTTGGTCTACCTGACCTTGGCTTGGTATCAAGAGATCCCCGAATTTTCCACTTCTTAATAAGTGATTGAACAGTACTGACTGGCATTTTCAAGGCTTTGGATATCTTTTTATATCCTTTTCAATCTTTATAAAGTTACATTACCTTGTTACGCAGGTCTTTTGACAGTTCATTTCTGCTCCCATGGCTCAGTATCTAGCCTGCTCAGTGCATCCACATGAGAGCTAACAAACTCATTGACTATTTATACACAGACACTAATTGCAATTTAAAAAGCCACAGGTGTGGGAAATTAACCTTTAACCTCACCTTGTGTGTCTGTAACAAGGCCAAACATTCAAGGGTGTGTAAACTTTTGATCAGGACCATTTGGGTGATTTCTGTTATCATTATGATTTAAAAAGGAGCCAAACAACTATGTGATAATAAATGGCTTCATATGATCACTATCCTTAAATAAAATACTTTTTTTTGCATGATCAGTCATATTTTCAAAATCAATGCCAAAATTTCACAATTTCTGCCAGGGTATGCAAACTTTTGAGCACAACTGTACATACAGTAAGTAGATGCAAGCGTTTAGCCAACACATTGCGTGGTCAGACTGAATATATTTAACATGCATTCTTGCGTTACTGTGATGGTAACAATCCTCCATACTCAAGGGGGCGAAAGAGGTACCTTAAAAAGTCTGTGCATTAAACTAGATGTGTTATTATTCTGGTAAATTGCTATAAATGTATTGACTTTAACTAACTTGCCCAGCGAAAATCTCTTCAATATGTTGCTCTGTCATGACAGTAGTTGACTTGAAAGAGAAAACTCACCGTAGAAGCGGACAGTTCACACTAATCTCGCTATAGCATACCTTGTGGCACCATTGAGAATGCAATGCGTATTTGCGTTGCGTTATGAATTGCAGTCTGACACATTTTGGAACGCAACAATGCTCAAAATCGAGCTTGCATAGCTAGAAGCATCTGCATTTACATACTTATGAAGAATATGTTTTGACTTTAAGTTAATTACCATTTGGATGTAAATGTTATCCTCATGTAAATAAAATTTTTATAACAATAAAGTTTGTATGCGAGTTTGTAAGTTAGTATGGTTCACAATAACCCACTCAATAACACTGTTCTGTTACTCACCAAAAACACTGTTAGCGTGAGAGCTCAACGCAAACCCACCCACGTAGTTAAGCTGCAGCAGTGACAGAGCGCCACATTTGCAAACTGTTGCGCTTTACCTCTTGGTACGTCTGACGCATCATCCTCACTAGGATCAGTGGATTTAGGTTGCACATACACTGATGAGCCAAAATATTATGACCAGATGCCTTATATGCTGTTGGTCCTCTGCGTGCCGCCAAAACAGCACCAACCCGCCATGGCATGGACTCTACAAGACCCCTGAATGTGTCCTGTGGTATCTGGCACCAAAACATTAGCAGCAGATCCATCAAATCCTGTAAGTTGCAATGTGGAGCCATCGTGGATTGGACTTGTTGGTCCAGCACCTCCTACAGATGCTCAATCGGATTGAGATTTGGGGAATTTTGAGGCCAGGGCAACATCTTGAACTCTTTATCATGTTCCTCAAACCATTCACGAACAATGTGTGCAGTGTGACGGGCACATTCTCCTGCTGAAAGAGGCCACTGCCATTAGGGAATACCACTACAATGAAGGGGTGTATCTGGTCTGCAACAATGTTTAGGTAGGTGGCACGTGTCAAATTGATGTCTACATGAATGGCCAGACCCATTGTGGTCCCAGCAGAACATTGCCCAGAGCATCACACTCCCTTCACTGGCTTGTCATTTTCCCACAGTGCATCCTGCTGCCATCACTTCCCCAGGTAAACACTGCACATGTACACTGCCGTCCATGTAACGTGACTCATCGGACCAGGGGACCTTCTTTCTCTGCTCCAAGGTCCAGTTCCAATGCTTGCATGCCCATTGTAGGCTTTTGATGGTGTACAGGGGTCATCATGGGCACTCTGAGCGGTCTGTGGCTACACAGCCCCATTCGCAAAAGGGTGCGATGCACTGTGTGTTGTGACACATTCCTCCTGTAATCATCTACTGTGACTTGTGCCAGAGTAGACCTTCTGTCAGGTCGGACAAGACGGGATAGCTTTCGTTGCCCTCGCGCATCGATGAGCCTTGGGCACCCAACACCCTGTCGCTGGTTTGTGGTTTCCTCCTTTCTTGGACCACTTTTGGTAGGTACTCACCACTGCTAACCGGGAGCACCCCACAAGCCTTGCTGTTTCAGAGATGCTCTGACCCAGTCGTCTGGCCATAACGATTTGTCCCTTGTGAAAGTCGCTCAGGTCTTTACTCCTGCGCATTTCTCAACATTATTTGATCAACGTTACTCACTTCACCTGTGAGTGGTCATAATGTTTTGGCTCATCAGTGTATTTCTGTAATACTATTTACGTACAATACATTTAAATGCGCACTCAGTATTTTTTATGCATGGCGTCTTGTACTTACAGTGACCCCTAGTGGTGTGGATGCAGCATCATTCAAAATCAACAGCAGTACAAATGCAATTGTAGAAATGTCAGCCATGATTAATTAAATCCATGAATAAAAGTTTCCAATAACAGGGTGGTTACTAAGATTAAGCAAGTCGTATTCGGCTGGTCATGTGATCATACCTTGGCAGCCCCCATGAGGGGACCGTCTCCATGTAGAATAAAACGGCTTTTATAAGGTTACTGATCTCTTGTGAGTGTTCAATATTTATTTTACATATGTTTCAAAATTACTATTTATTTCTTTAGGCACAAAACTTTTTAAATGAGGAAAACAATTACTGACTACTTCTTTAAGGCTTGAAAAATATGTACATATGTACCTCTGTTGGCATTTATGTGACAGCTGAAGGGTGTGTGCCACTTAATGAGTCATTGTAAGGGAAATCGTGTAGTGCTGACTGTATGACTTGGGGGCGACAATGAACAAGGAGGAAATACAAACATTTCTTTAAATGTGTTGAGTGGAAAAACACCAACTTTTCTGTGAAAACTGTTTTAGAAAGTAATTTTAAAGTTAAATAATTAGTAAAGTGATTACTTTTTCAATTAAGTAATTAGTAAAGTAATCTGTTCACAATATAAGAGAAGTAATTAGTCATTTGTAGTGGATTAATGTTTAAGTAATTTAGCCAACACTGGCTAAAACAGTTATAATGTGAACAAGTAAATTACAGCATGAACTGTAATAGTTCAAACCAAAAATGTATGACATCTGTACATCTATGGAACACAAGAAGAAATTCTGAAGAATACTGACACTTTTTTTTTTCTCCATATAATGAAAGTGAATGTTACTAAGTCTGTGTGTGTGTGGCTCTGGAAATATTTTTTTTAAGGCTCAGTTAACCAAGATCCCTCCAGACATACTAACACACACACACACATACACACACACACTCATTGATTGGTTGGTGCCCGGTCACTCTACGTACATTCACCATAGCAACGCTGCAAGAAGGGTTGCAGCAGCAGCTGAAATCTCCTCTTATTTTTGCTCATTTGTTTTTTTCTTCATTTGTTTTGCACTCAGTTCTGCTGTCGGGATATTTTCCGCTATGATCTATGTCTCATTTTCACAATTATCATCATACACACTTAGCACTGTGAAACCCCTGCGGTCTCAGTCTCTATTGACGGTGCAGTAAAAATATTCCACAATCCCGAGAGACGAAATCAGAAGATTTATCATAAGAATCTTCACTGGAACACCAACACAAAACCTGAAATCCAGCCGCAGGCTTCCCTACAGCCCACACAAACAACACATCTGCTATTACACTTAAATCATTTACAGAAATAGAGAGAGCTTCAAATGTCCAACCTGAAAATGTTGGGTTCAAAATTGAATTAAACCCTGGAAACAAATGTTTTAGGGTTTTGAAAAATGTACAACAAAGAAGTGTTGTTGTAAGTGTTGATGTAAAATTAATTAGAGGTAACGCCAAATATTGTAATATTAATTTTCTTAGTTCATGATCCTTAGTGTAAACTGTTACGGCCAAAGTATACTTTGGTTTTCCATGTGCCACTATGTCTCGTGCATGATGCACAATGCAAATTCCGTCATCAGCACAGTATGCGCAGTCCGCATGTTTGAGCAATGTTGGTGTATGCGCCTCCTGTTGACTGAGCAGTCATATTGTGTTGAGTCGAACGCATCCATATATGGGCTCATGGTTAAAACAGTATATTTTGAAAGGCTGAGTGCTAGACTGTGCTTGAGACATAACAACATGTGGAAAAACTAGGTGTACACTAGCCCCATGTAGCCCAGGTAAAAATGCATTTTTGCTATAAAAGGCAGATCCGAGCATGTTTCCATAGATCTACAAAATTTCCAGAGAATCACACTTGTTCAGTGAAGAACACTGAGCGTGTTTACATGGACGTTCTTACACCAATTATGCTTAAAAATCTGACAAAGTGTGTGGTCATGTAAACACATTAAACTGCTTTCATTTATCGGTGTAAGTTTATAAACAAATAAACTGATCGACAGGGGTAGATTTTTGCAAAATCTTAAGGATTTGTACGACTTTCTAAATTTGGCTAGTTCGTGTGACATCGTACAACTGCAATCATATGAATTTGTATGTTCTTGTTTACAAACGTTAATAAATTCATTGACTGTTTCCCTCTGCGTTTGGGTTCCTTTGTCCTTGGGCGAGTGGCGTCATTGTTTAGAGGGTTCAGGGATACCTTTCGTGGTTTGGACTGATCACAAGAACCTAGAGTACATCTGTAGCGCTAAATGTCTTAACTCTAGGCAGGCTCGCTGGCCGTTGTATTTCAAACATTTTAATTTCACTCTGTCGTATCGCCCGGGCTCCAAAAACGTCAATCCCGACTCCTTATCTCGATGTTTCAAAATTGAGACCTCCACCACCCCAGTGGATACCATCCTCCCCGCCCCTCGAGTGGTGGGCATGGTATCCTGGGAGGTGGAGGCTAAAGTCCGCACTGCGCTACGTAACACCGCGCCCCCTGCCACATGCCCAGCTGGTAAGCTGTTTGTTCAGTGATCACAAACACATATCCTTCAGTGGGGTTACTCGTCTAATGTCACCTGCCACCCGGGGGCCACTCGTACCCAGACACTCATTAGAAAGCGTTTCTGGTGGCCATCGCTTGCACAGGAAGTTCGCCAGTTCGTTGCTGCTTGTCCAGTTTGTGCGACAAATAAGACCTCCTTGTAACCCCCCGGCCAGACTCCTCCAACCACTGTCAGTCCCTTCGAGACCCTGGTCGCACATAGCCATGGACTTTGTAACTGGTCTCCCCCCTTCCCCCCTCCCATGGCAACACAGTCGTTTTGACTGCAGTGGACCGGTTTTTCGAAGGCGGCTCATTTCATTCACCTCCCCAAATTACCCTCAGCAAGGGAGAAAGCGGTAGTGGTCATTAATCATGTCTTCCGTATCCATGGCCTCCTGGTCGACGTGATTTCTGACAGAGGCCCCCAGTTTGTGTCACGTTTTTGAGCAGAGTTCTGTCGACAGCTGGGGGCTACAGTGAGTTTGTCCTCTGGGTTTCACCCACAGACAAATGGGCAAGTGGAGCGAGCAAACCAAGACCAAAACCAAGCATGATTGTTGGTGTTTGAGTATTTCTGTAACTGCTGATCTCCTGGGATTTTCAAGCACAACTGTCTCTAGAGTTTACTCAGAATGGTGCCAAAAACAAAAAACATTAAGTGAGCAGCAGTTCTGCAGATGGAAGCACCTTGTTGATGAGAGAGGTCAACGGAGAATGGCCAGAATGGTTCGAGCTGACAGAAAGGCTACGGTAACTCAGATAACCACTCTATACAATTTTAGTGAGCAGAATAGCATCTCAGATTGCACAACATGTCAAACCTTGTGGCAAATGGGCTACAACAGTAGAAGACCACGTCGGGCACTTTATTAAGCCCATAGTGTTCCTAATAAAGTGCTCAGTGAGTGTTTTTACTATAGCATATATTTTACAACATAGCAATGTAAAAATACTGTATCTCACTGGCTTGATATTGCATTTCAATCCCAAACCAGTGTAGAACATCAGCAATATCTCAAGCTAATTAATATTCATGAGCTCAGCCCTCTCCATGTGACGTCAAACCCACCCATCTTGGCCTGAAGTATATAATCCCTATCATGTTTTCATTTCTACAGCACCTGTCTTTCTCTCTTTCCCTCATGATCTGCACCACACACACAGATATTTCCCAATGGTTAAGTGACTTACGCAAATAACACCTTCTACTTCAGTACATGCAAAACACTGGAGACAGCCACACCCTCACACATACACACACACACACACACACACACACACACACACACAGTAGTGTATTTTCCCATAGATTCCCGCTCTGTCATAGGGTTGGAGGGCAGAGCAAGAAATTTACAATGACAATTAAATTACACATATTATTTTATTATTATTACTGAAGATGAATTTGGTGTCAATTGTATTCAAATTAACACAGATGGCTGTACACTTTTATGAATAAATGTTGTAAAGATGAAGTCAAATAACGCTGTGTGATCAACATGGACAAAATCCAGGCAATTATTTCAGTCTGTCTGCCGGAATTCAGCGTTCTGATTAAAATCTTTCACTGCTGTAGTGAGAAATCAAACACAACAAAGCTGTTCATCTGGAGTGTTTCTAAAATCATCAGCGTGTGTGTGTTTGTGTTTTAATGATTGGGGTTACTGTAATTACTATAATTCACCCTCATGCAGAGAAAACTCCTCTTTCGCTGGCTTCTGATTCTCCCTCCGTGTTCTACAGACATAAACAAACACACCACTCTAATCAACACACACACACATGCTAACACCCAGTGTGCACTATTTTGGAAAACATTCACACACAGACTCATAAGCTCTGTTCCACAACTTAGTGAGCTGACTCACTGCCTACATATTGAAGGAAGCTGCCTTCTAAAGGACAAAGTACAGTTCGGTTTTCCTTGTGCCAGTATGCACGGAATGTCCATGAACATCCTAGTTTTTTCTAGTTACGTGGACTGTTTTGCGCAAAGCAAAAATACGTCTTCCAGATGTAAACACACACATCAAATAGACGTCTGGATGACGTACATGTGCTAACAGAGTTGCGGTCAAATGAGAATAATTTGTTTTTCGTCACATAAATCAGTTTTTCAAGTATGACTTCGGGTCGCGTTCGGGTTTGTAATTACTGAAAAATAAACAGGCCTACATAATTTGTTTCGTGCATGTTCTCTCTTTCAAAGAAACGCGTGAACGGACGAGTTAGGGGCCATTCATACTGAAAGTTTTTTTATACGTCTGCTCTATTTTCCATTGTTTTCCTATCCCTGATAGCACACATACATCACCCGGACGTCTATTTGATGTGTGTTTACATCTGGAAGACGTATTTTTTACGTTGTTTGCTCATCTGCAATACGTCTATAAGACGTTTCCTCTCAGATGACTTTGAAACGTTTCAGATTTAGAATGTTTGTAAATCTGATCTTTTTAAGATGTTAAGCAGATGTTCATTTGAATGTTATGCTTTCCAGATGAAACGCTCATCAACAAACATCTCGGAGATGTACATGTGTTATCTAGGATGTAAGCACTTGCTGGACAGATGTCTTTGACTGTTGCATTGCGTCTCGCTGTTTCTTAAGCATCTTGCACAGGACCAACATATCGGCACTTAAAAAATGGTAAGTTAATGTTTTTTTTCCCCTTCTGCTCTAGTGTGCTGAGGGGCTGCCATAATTTGTTAAAACTGTGTATATTTACTTTTACGGATGTTGCCTATGATGCTTACAAAAATACAGCCTATTGCAACTACTTGCTTGGAGAAGAAATTATAAAGAGAGTAAGCGGTTTCAGGTTCAGTACCATTCGGGTTGGGTCACAAGGTCTCTGGTACAGGTCGGGTTTCATTTTTTGGCATCTATACCCCTAGCCCTTTGGCAGCATCCTAATACTCTACATATGCAGAAACTCACACAAACTGTACACCACTCAAAGCACACTAGTGATTCTACACAATTACCCGATACTCTAATGAGCACAAATATACATGGAGCATCTTATTTACTGGTGTTATTCAAGTCAAAAACAAATATTTAATACAACTAAATCAGCCTGACTCCATCATGTCCCAAAAGACAGTTATGAATCTGAACAATACAATTAACTGCCAGTGTGTTTACTACAATTGATGTTTAAGAATAAGAAGCTGCTGAGAAAGAAAATAAAATTAATAAAATTAGAACGTTGATGTTCTGCGGGTGAGTTTTTCTTATGATCTAAAACCATAAATCTGAACAGAAATGACATACAAGTGTTGGGGCATAAATGAATGACCACATCCTGAATTTCCCCTTTGGGGTTCAATACACTTCTTTTCACCAATGCTTTTCATCGAACCACTAAGTAGACAACATGCATTACATCAGATATTCTTTTTTCTGATCTTCATCCATTTGCTTTGACTAGTGACCTAGTGACCAGCATTTTTGCATGAGTTTGTGTTGGAGTTTTTGCTTGTTCAACCAGCCGTGGAGCTTCATGAGATCATTTACTGCACCTTTATAAACACACACATACTGTTAACAGAGACACACATTTACCCCCCCCCCCACAAAAAAATGGCTGTGTTTCCCAATAACATTGCAACTTAAGCTTTAACGATCATCTTAACTAACGTCGCTTGTTATTTTATGATGGAGTAATGCCTGTTATCCAAACCAGCACGTAGATCGCTCGTTATAAAGTATAACTTAAGTGCTTCCTTACGGGAGCTGTCCAGTCCAAAGGTGCTGATCACTTTGGCCAGTATGACCAGGTGTTTGTCTTTTCAACATGAAAATAAGGTGGAAATACTGACAAACATGGAAGTTGTTCGTAACCTTGTCGAGGCACCGAAATGTAGTACCTAACTATTATAGAATTTAATAAAAAAAATAATTATGGCTTTAGTAAGATGGAGTTTCAGATGTATTGATGCTCAATCATAGAGATTAATGAAAGCGATGCAATAAATCAATCTAACGTGAATGTACGCTATGTGAATCATAAGCGACTCTCACTCAAATGTTTTTTGGCTGGAAACTGAACAAATGCACAAAGAGCAGGATTAAAATGATGGGCATCAGTATTGAACTACTCATAGACCCATCTAAATATTAATAAATCATCTGATTAGAGTTCAAGGCACTGTGTACTTGTAGACTTACTGCCATTATGCATCATGCAATTTGTTACTGCCCTGTAAAAAGACTACAGGCGAGCCGATTTCAAACAGCCATTGGAGGAAGGAGGAAGAGGGAGGAGGAAGAGAAACAGGGAATCTCTCATTGCTGGCTCTCATTGTGCTGGCTCTCATTGCATAAACTGCGTTGTCACATTGCTCATATATGTCTTTTTAAATAATCTGTTTAATAAAAACATATCATCTTTGTATTGCCATAACAATTATGCTTATCAAAGAAGGCTAATATAATGTTATACTGTTTTACATGTCTTGTAAATTTAGACATATCGCGTCGCATGCACCTACTGAGGAGACTGCCTATCGATTTCTATGCGATTTTCCAACAATTTTTAATCCTCTGAAATTGTTTACAATGACTTTCCAATGATCAAAATATATTAATACAATTTATTAAATGTCCCATTGTCTTTGATAATCTGAAAGATGCCAGAAGGATATGTTTAAGTTGCACTTAATGGACTTAAGAGTGGTTCAAAGCTCTCGTTCATTTAACGTTTTTACTAACTACTTTGATAACAATGCTTTTGGGAAACGCGCCTTAGAGATTAAATACTACTTAAGTGCTGCTAACATTCTACTTAGTACTTTGGGAAACAGCCAACAGCCTTTATTTATGAATATATCTGTCTATCTATCTATCTATCTATCTATATCTATATCTATATATATCTATATATATATATATATATATATATATATATATTTTTTTTTTTATTTATTTATTTTTTTTTTCCTATGAGGGTTTGTTTGTACTTATATAGCTTATTATAATGAGTACAGACTAACCCAAACACACACCCCAACCCTAATAGAAAACTTTATGTTAATATAGCTAAGTAACCCCCTCAACACAGACAGCTTTACCCAAGTGCAATGCATGCAATGGGTTGGGTTCATTTATTGTTCGGAGACAGAAAGATACAGAGTGAAAGCTGGAGGAGATATTGGGTGGGGAATAATGGAGGTGATGAAGAAATTAAAGAGATGGAGGAGACGTTGGGTGGGGGGAGATGGAGGTCTGTCAGAATGCAGCAACATCAGCAGTCAGTGGCGCCAGCACATTTAAACACCACTCACGCGCCGCATCATTCAGCTCGCCTTTGGCCTGTAACTCAATTTACATCCAATGAAAAATGACTACAACATACAGTGTGTGTGCTCACGCGTGTGTATGCACAATGGTGTGTGTTTATGTGTGTGGGTGTGTTATATAGAATGGGATGTGACTGAACACACACTGACAGTAGTACGTTCATTCGTACCTTCTGGTGTTCCCGTATCCACCCTACATCCTCTCCACCGCCTCTCCTCTCTCCTCTCCACCCCGATTCACTCTGTTCTCCTCTTCTCCTCCCGTGTTGCCAGAATGCATTAAGATTAAAATTTAATCAGCTGCCATCTTCCAGGCGAATAAAAGGACCAAAAACATGATATCAAAATCAAAATACTCCCCAGTATAGAGTGCCTTCAGTCTGTAACACGCAAGAGGAATGATTAAAAGAGAATGGTATATTCCAATAAGAATACAGTCCTCTGGCCCTGTCGATAAGACAAATTACCATGTAACATTAAAAGCATTCATGACTGAAGATGAGAAATGATTCGGTTTATTAGTTACCATGAGCAGAAAGTCTTCAAATTAATTTGGACAAACCGCGCGAATTATTCGCGCCAATTTTGTGGCATGCCGCCTTCACGCGATGAACTGTTGATCGTCAAGGGTATTGCAATGAGACGATGAGCTGATGGAGACCCTCTTCTGGTGGACAGGTGATTTTTAACGAAACGAACAAAAACTAAAAACTAAATTAATGATAAAAAATATTCAGAAGGGGAAAAAACGAGCTGAGGTAAAAATATCTGTGTGGTAAAATCCAGCCAGGCGCCGCTCCCCATCCACACGAACCGCTGGTGATCCTTTTCTGGTGGATAGGTGATTTTCATCGAAAATGAAAAATGTAAATAATACTAATAAGAAGAAGGAAAAAGCTGAGGTAAAAAGATGGATGCAGACGCAAGAATCCCGCCTCGCGCCGCTCCCCGTCCTCGACCGAACAGCGATAAATAAACGGCTTTCATCCGTGAAAAATGTCAAAAATAATCAACAACATCCGCGATATTTAGCGCTGAAACACCATCGTGGACATCCGTGACGAAAACCACGGCCTGCACGGCAATGGCAAATAAACGACGCCTAAAAACACTATTTGGTTTATGAATAAAAACGGCTATACAGTCACCAAACATCAAATTCCCTCCATCAAAACCCCATCACATCGGTGGAGCCCCGATGGAATATAAAAGAGAAGCCTGTGATGGTGGCCAATAATGTACAGCTCTTGAGGTGATTTTTTTCCAAAGATGCAGAAGATCCCAGCAGATATCAACAGATCAATGGAAGATGCTGCATACAATAGAGACACGGCGACAACACTGTCGCGGGAACAAACAAACAAACAAAAAAGGGACAAAACACGCACAGGCCCTCTAGCTGTGTTTCGATAAAATAATTAACCGAAACCTAACGATTTAATTTAATATGGATGCGTGGCGGATCCTGCCGGGAGAGAAACGCTATTCCCGTTTGTTCTGGATGCGGCAGACCGGGAGGATCTTAACGCCTTAACTCACTCTCTCTCTCTCTCTCTCTCTCTCTCTCTCTCTCTCTCTCTCTCTCTCTCTCTGCTGTTAGTAGGTGGCTCGCACAGACCCAACACTTACAGTGCAGTATTGATATATTACACTATATATTAATATATAAGTATTATATTAATATATACATATTATTTACTTTTAATATTAGTAGTATTTTAAAGATTTAAGTATTGCAAAATAATTGCAAAATTAGCTGCAAAAATAAAGGGCATCTTGTGGCACTTGCTTCTGTTTCACGCATGACAGTAAAAGACTGAGCACCAGCTGGTCCTGAATAAATTATTTAATCAATTACAGTAATGGCAATTGTGCATGTGCACAATTTTATTTTTTACTCTGTGCTTGTGCATTGTGGGATTTTAAAGTATCCAAGTGGCTCCAGTGTTCACCAAAACTCGTTCAGATCCATTTAATGATTCAGTGACCATTTCTGGTGATGCCAGAAGGTGGTGACAAATGAGTGTCTTGTGTGAAAAGAGTTAGTCACTGAATCAATGATCAAAAGGACATTTTAATCCTTTAAAATTTGTACGTCTACAGATCTTCAAAGAGACTTTAGTAGAGGTTTTAATCATTATAAGAGCAAAGCAAATCTATCATTTCAAAAGACACTTGCGTGCTCAAGTTGAAACCTCAGACAGGCCCGCAGACCAGGGACTCGGTTTGGACAGTGCAGCGGGAGAAATCCAGCGTCAACTGGTGAGCATGTCTGTGATGCTGACGAAGGTTGTTGCTGACTTGGAGGATCTCACTGTTATACGTCGAACGATTATGGCGATGGAAACGAAATTCTCTGAGTTGGTTACAAGATTGCCGGAAGGCGAGAGACAGATAGATTATATGGAGTCATTGGAGAGGGAATTATCTGCTAATCCGCTAGTGACCAAGATGGACGTGGAACGCATTTTGGAAAAATTGGAAGACCTTGAGAATCGGTGGCGCCAAAATAACGTCCGGATTGTTGGAATTCCTGAGCATGAAGAAGGCCGAGATATGGTGAAATTCCTAGACGAGCTCTTCTCGAGTCTGCTCAACATAACAGGCGATAAGCTGGAAATCGAGCGAGCTCACAGAGTCCTGGCTCGGAGATCCGCTGAGGGAGACAGGCCCAGATCAATTCTGGCCAAATTTCTGAGATCATCCGATAAAGATCTCGTGTTGCGCGAGGCGATGAGCAAAGGAAAGTTTTCTTGGAAGAATTACAGCATTTTCTTGTTCCCAGATTTTGCAAATTCGACATGAGAGAAACGTGATCGT
Source organism: Myxocyprinus asiaticus (assembly GCF_019703515.2). Classification (NCBI taxonomy): domain Eukaryota; kingdom Metazoa; phylum Chordata; class Actinopteri; order Cypriniformes; family Catostomidae; genus Myxocyprinus; species Myxocyprinus asiaticus. Next base: position 979,323 of record NC_059350.1, read on the forward strand.
TTCAAGGAATGCAAGAATTAACGGAACATTAACGGAAGATTGCTTTTGTGGAATAACACTCCTTCAAGAAACCTTTTGCATCAACGAAAGGATGATTTTACACTGAATTCCCGGCCAAATTGAGAATAGATACTAAGAATGGCCGCAATATATTTACATGCCCACAACAAGCTATGTCTTTCATAAAATCAATGGACTGAGGAAGTCATGGTGTGTTTCTCATGTTGCCTCCAAGTGAGCTTGTCTTGCTGAATATACTCTTGACCATCCGAGGAAGCTGTGCGCCTTTTTTGTTTCTTTTTGTGCTCGTTCTGCCTAGCGGCCGGAGTTTGTTTTGTGGAGTAACATTCCTTCGGGACAGCTGTGGATGAATCTGCTCGTTCTTTATGTCTAAAACTCTATTGGATGGAGTTTGTTTTGTGGAGTATTTTTTGCAGGACTTTGGAATGATTACGTCATTTGCACTTATGAAACAGCCAGCTCACTGAACATTCATTTAACTGTCCGAGGAAACTGAACGTTTTTATTTTTTTTATTATAATTTTTTTGTGCTGGTTCCGCTAGCGGCTGGAATTTGTTTTGTGGAGGAACACTGTCACCTTCGGGACAGTATGTGGATGAATCTACATGTTCTTTGTGTTTATTCTGCCTATTGGCTGGAGTTTGTTTTATAGATTATCTTTTGTTGTGCAATTCTGTCTCACAAAATTTGTACAGAAGCACTGGACTTGAGCAATCCGATGGCAAAGTTGTCACGGGGACTGTTGTAGGCATACATGGACTGTTTGAGTTTAGAGGGATTGACACCAGTTGGCGCTGTCGTGTGTGGGGTTAATGCGTCCATTTTTCTTTTTTCTGTTTGTTTGGTTTGGGGGGAAGTTCGGGGTTTGATTATTGCACTGATGGGGAATGTGGTCTTTATAATTTTATTTTTGACACACAATCTATTTTTTCTAATATGTCAAAATGTTAAATGTTAATATGAGTGGATTGTCTCTCTCCACGTTGGATGTGAATGGGTTGGGGCACCCCAAAAAAAGAAGGAAGGTTATTTATTTTCTTAAATGTAAGAAATATTATATTGTGTTTCTTCAAGAAACGCATCTTTCCCCACAGGAAGCTGAAAATTTGGGAAGATATGGGGTGGTTTTCTTTAGTGCTGGCTCAAGTAAGAACAGGATGTGTAAAATCTTGGTCATACAGATATTTGGAGACTTTTGAACCCATCTGGTAGGGACTATAAATGTTTTTCATCAGTTCATAAGAAATTCTAGAATAGATTTTTTTTAACATATCTAAGTCACTCATTTCATCTGTTGTGGATTGTTCAGTTGGAAACATCTTAGTCTCAGATCACGCCCTGGTGAGTTTAGAAGTGTTGCCACATATGGAGAAAAAGATATCATATAGTTGGCACTTTAATGTATCCCTTTTGCAAAATCCCGATTTCCAACAAATGTTAAAGTCTGAAATCAATGATTATATGGAGACCAACTGGTCCTCAGTATCCTCTGTGGGCATGGCTTGGAAGGCACTTAAGGCGGTTCTTAGGGGTCGGATCATACAGTATGAGAGAACTCGTGGAGTTGGAAGAGAATGTTAAAAGTACCGAGACAGGGGGGGTCACGTGACGCCATGCAAGGAGCGGACGTGTGAGCGACGAGCTCTGCACACTTTGCTGAATTTTCGATTATTCTCATGTTATAATCTGGTGAAATTTGATACACCCAGTTACACATTTGCCCTTTGTTGCAAAACATGGCAAAGAAGTCAAAATCCTCGGGCTCTGGAGACATTAAGACACTTATGTGTTCAGGATGAAAGCCCCGACAGGCCTACAGACTGGGGACTCAATTTGGATGGCGCAGTGAGAGAGGAGAGCCAGCGTCAGTTGTCCAACATGTCGGTGATGTTGATGAAGATTCTTGCTGACTTGGAGGATCTCGCTGTAATATGTTGATCGATTACGGCGATGGAAATAAAATTCTCTGAGTTAGCTACAAGAGTGACTGATGTTGAAAAACTAATCGATTTTCTGGAATCTTCGGAGAGGGAATTAACCGCTAATCTGCCCGCGACCAAAGTTGATTTGGAACATCTCCTTGAAAAGCTTGAAGATCTTGAGAATGGAAACCGCAGGAATAATGTTCGAATTGTTGGAATTCCTGAGCATGAGGAGGGCAGAAATATGGTGAAATTCCTAGACGAGTTTTTCCCGAGTCTGCTCGACATAACAGGTCACAAGCTGGAAATCGAGCGAGCTCACAGAGTCCCGGCTCACAGATTTGCTGAGGGAGATAGGCCCCGATCGATTCTGGCCAGGTTTCTGAGATCATCCGATAAAGATCTTGTGTTGCGCCAGGCGAGGAGCAAAGGGAAGCTTTCTTGGAAGAACCATAATATTTTCTTGTTCCCGGACTTTGCGAGTTCGACAAGAGAGAAACGCGATCGGTTCAAGGAATGCAAGAAACTTTTACATCAGAAAAAGATCTCGTTTGCTCTAATGTTTCCTGCCAAACTGAGAATAGAAACGAAGGTCGGTCGCAAAGTATTCACATGTCCAAATCAGGCAATATCTTTTATAGAATCAATGTCTGAGTAAACCATTGGATATTTCTCATGTGAGTGGGCCTGACTCGCTGTACTGACTCTTGAGGAAGCTGGGCGACATTTTAGGTTTTTTGCGTTGGCTCCGCCGTGTGGCTGGAGCTTGTTTTGTGAATAACACTTTCCTTAAAGAAACGTTTGCATTTAAGTTCCTGGGCAGATTGAGAGTGGACACTGTAGATGACCAAAAAAAAATCTACATGCTCACACAAAGGATGTTTTTTATAAAGCTGACGGATTGTGTAAGTCATGGTATATACTTTTATGCGGCCTCTGAGTGAATTGACTCGATCATCCGGGGAAACGGGATGCCTGTTTTGTTTCTTTTTGTATTGGTTCCGCATAGCGGCTGGAGCTTGTTCTGTTGAATAACATTACTTTGGAACAGCTGTTGATACATCTGTTCATTCTACATGCTTACTCCTCCTGCTGGCTGTGGTTTGTTTTGTTGAGTTTTTTTTTTTTTTTTTACGAGACATTGGAATGAGTACATCATCTGCTGAACTCATAACAGCCAGCTCACTGAACATTCGTCCGAGGAATCTGAACGGTTTTATATCAGCTGGAATTTGTTTTGTGGAAGATCACATCTTTGAGACAGTTCTGTGAATGAATATACACATTCTTTGTGTTCATTCATACTTTTGACTGGGTTTATTTCACAAAGTATTTTCTGTTATGTAATTTTTGCCTCACAAATTTGTGAGGCAAAATTGAGCAATCTGATGGCAAAGTTGTCGTGGGGACTCGTGGGCATTCATGGACCTTTTGAGTCTAGAGGGATTGTCGCCGGTTGGCGCTGTCGTGCATGGGGTTAATGTGTCTGTTTTGTTCGGGGGGATGTTCGGGGGTTGATTGTTTCACTAATGGTGAATGTGGTCTTCATTATTTTGTTTTTGGCACACAATTTATTTTTTCTATTATATCAATATGTCAGTTGTTAATATGAGTGGGTTATCTCTCCCCACATGGAATGTGAATGGGTTGGGGCACCCCATAAAAAGAAGGAAGGTTATTTCTTTTCTTAAATGTACGAAATATGATATAGTGTTTCTTCAAGAAACACATCTCTCTCTGCAGGAAGCTGAAAAATTTGGGAAGATATGGGGTGGACATGTTTTCTTTAGTGCTGGCTCAAGTAAGAGCAAGGGAGTCATTATATTGGTAAATAAACATCTGCAATTCAAATGTCTCAAACAGATTAAAGATAAATTAGGGAGAATAATTATTGTTTTAGCTGAAATTCAAGGGCAAAGGTTGATTTTGGCTAATATTTACGCACCTAATGCTGATGATCAGGGCTTTTTTATAGATCTTGAAGGGATGTTGCAAACCGCTGGCACCCCTCATGATATAATACTGGGAGGAGACTTCAATCTTTTGATGGATTCAGTCCTTGATCATAGTGAAGCAAAAGTGTGTAAGCCCCCTAGAGCAACACTGACACTTCACAGTATGTGTAAAAATCTTGGTCTTTTGGATATTTGGAGACTTTTAAACCCATCCGGTAGGGACTATAAATTTTTTTCATCAGTCCATAAGATTTATTCTAGAATAGATTTTTTTTTTTATATCCAAATCCCTAATTTCTTTTGTTGTTGATTGCTCAATTGGAAACATTTTAGTCTCAGATCACTCCCTGGTGAGTTTAGAGGTGATGCCACATATAGAGAAAAAGAAATCATATAGTTGGCGCCTTAATGTATCCCTTCTGCAAAATCCTAATTTCCAACAAATGTTAAAGACTGAAATCAATGTTTATATGGAGACCAACTGGTCCTCAGTATCCTCTCTGGGCGTGGCTTGGGAGGCACTTAAAGCAGTTCTTAAGGGCTGGATCATACAGTATGCCTCATTCATCAAAAAATCCAAAGCCCAAGAACTTGTGGAGTTGGAAGGAAATATTAAAAGTGCAGAGGCAGAGCTGAAGTGCCGTATGTCATCTGATGACCTCAGAGAATTGACCCGATTGAAATATAGATATAATACTATTTTGTCACGGAAAGTGGAGTTTTGGTTATTCAGGGCAAGTCATACTTTGAGTCGGGTGACAAAGCAGGGAAGCTTTTGGCTAGATATATAAAGCAGAGAGAGTCTTTTTCTACCATTCCCTCAGTGAAATCTGCTGGTGGTGAAATATTTACCTCAGCCATTGATATTAATAATACCTTTAAAGAGTTCTATATTGATCTTTATAGTTCCACGTCTTCGTCTACTGATGAAGATATTAGAAAATTTGTGGAACCATTAGATCTTCCTAAACTGACGACTGAGCAAAAAAACTCTCTTGATTCTGAGATAACCTTGGAGGAGCTTGACGAGGTAATTATGTCCCTACCTACTAGCAAGACTCCGGGGCCAGATGGTTTTGCCGCAGAATGTTTTAGATCCTGTTACAGAACTGGCTCCACTTTTGTTAGAAGTTTATACTGAATCATTAAAGAACGGAAAACTTCCTCCAACCATGACACAAGCCTGGATCAGTCTGATTCTTAAAAAGGACAAAGATCCAAGCGAGTGTAAAAGTTACCATCCAGTCTCCCTGATCCAACTAGATGTAAAAATATTGTCAAAAATTTTGGCTAATCGATTAATTAAAGTTATGACATCACTTATACATATAGATCAGGTGGGGTTTATTCGGGGCTGCAGCTCTTCTGATAACATCAGGCGATAACATCATCAATATCATGTGGTCAGTAGCGAATGATCAATCTCCAATCGCTGCCATCTCACTTGATGCTGAAAAGGCGTTTGATATGGTAGAATGGGATTATCTTTTTAAGATTTTGGAAATGTACGGGTTCGGGAGTACCCAGAAAATTGGTTGGATTAAGTTACTTTATAGACACCCTGTAGCAGCGGTACAAACAAATGGATTAATCTCAGATTATTTTACTTTGAATAAGGGCACTCGGCAGGGTTGCCCTCTTTCCCCATTATTGTTCTGTCTTGCCCTGGAACCATTAGCAGCTGCGATAAGAAAGGAGGATGATTTTCCATGGGTGATGGCGGGAGGTGTGCCGCATAAGCTTCTGCTTTACGCAGATGATATTTTATTATTTGTCTCTGAACCTACTAGATCTTTGCCTTGCCTCCACAGAATTATTAATTCCTTTTCCAAGTTCTCAGGATACAAATTCAATTGGGCTAAATCCGAAGCTTTGGCTTTGACAGCGTACTGCCCAGTAACGGCTTTTCAGCCGGGCGCCTTCCAGTGGCCCAAACAGGGCATTAAGTATTTGGGGATTTTATTCCCAGCAAATTTGTCTGATTTAGTTAGTGTTAATTATGACCCTTTAATAAAAAGTTTTTCGAGCAATGTCAGCAGGTGGGCTTCACTACATTTATCGATGATTGGGAAGGTTAATGTTATTAAAATGAATTGTATTCCAAAATTGAACTACCTGCTACAATCTCTCCCTGTAGATGTCCCCCTCTCTTATTTCAAGGAATTTGATAGCATAGCGAAGTCCTTCATTTGGAATGGTAAACGTCCCAGATTGCATTTTAATAAGTTACATAGGCTGATAGACAAAGGAGGGCTAGGCCTACCCAAGATTGTGGGTGCACAATGATCAGACTCCGGTTGCTGCCATCTCAGTTGACACTGAAAAGGCATTTGATATGGTAGAATGGGATTATCTTTTTAAGATTTTGGAAAGGTACAGTTTCAGGAATACTTTTATTGGATGGATTAAGTTACTTTATAGACACCCGGTACCGGCGGTACAAACAAATTGATTAATTTCAGGTTATTTTACTCTGGATAGAAGTACCCGGCAGGGTTGCCCTCTTTCCCCATTATTGTTCTGTCTTGCCCTGGAACCATTAGCAGCCGCAATAAGAAAGGAGGATGATTTTCCATGGGTGATGGCGGGAGGTGTTGCGCATAAGCTTTTGCTTTACGCGGATGATATTTTATTATTCGTCTCTGACCCCATTAGATCTATACCTTACCACTACAGGATTATTAACTTGTTCTCTAAGTTCTCAGGTTACAATTGTTGTACAAGAGTCAATTGGTCTAAATCCGAAGCTTTGGCTCTGACAGCATAGTGCCCAGTAACGGATTTTCAGTCGGGCGCCTTCCAGTGGTCCAAACAGGGCATTAAGTATTTGGGCATTTTATTCCCAACTAATTTGTGTGATTTAGTTAGAGTAAATTTCGACCCTTTAATAAAAAGTTTTTCGAGTGGTGTGAGTAGGTGAGCTTCATTACATTTATCTATGATTGGGAAAGTTAATGTTATTAAAATGAACTGTATTCCAAAATTCACCTACCTGCTACAATCTCTCCCTGTAGATGTGCCCCTCTCTTATTTCAAGCAATCTGATAGCATAGCGAAGTCCTTCATTTGGAATGGTAAATGTCCCAGATTACACTTCAACAAGTTACATAGGCCGACTGACAAAGGTGGGCTAGGCCTACCCAAGATTTTGTTTTATTATTATGCATTCGGTAATAGAGGGGGTAAAGTATTGATTCTGTTTGTATATGTTTTTGCTTTTATTTGTTTAATATATGAATCAATAAAAAAATGTAATCACAAAAATTTAAAGCTGCTAATCAAGAATGATATGCCAATAAATAACTCTCGTTTGTGTGTTCCTCATCTCTAGATTATTCATTTAGATCAACATCAATGCCGATAAAAACATGGATAAATGAGCATTGTTGAAAGCAACTATGTAGAAATGAACAGAGCCGCATTGATTAGACTGTCTGACTGACAGTCTATTACGTAAGGGTTGTTTCGGCTCATGAAACTCACCTGTGATTGGCTGGATGGTCGCTCAGTCAGCCCAAAGTAACAAAACTCAAAGAATTCTGTATACAAATCCACCATTTGGACTCAGTTGGATTTAGCTTGGAAAAGTGCAGGGGACAAAAATCCCCTTTTTAAAGGGTGCGGGGGATGGCCCTTGGGTAATATAATGGGTGAACGTGGAACACTTAAGTTTTTGTATTAAATATTTCTTACTTTTTACTCTGTATAGTTTAGTGGATAGTTTTAACTATTTAAATATTTGGCATAATATTTTAAAACAACATAAACTAACTGTCCCAAATATTGGTTGCCTTAAAATGTTGTTCATTTGAAATAAAATGTGATAATAAAATAAATAATTTGAATAAAAAGGTAAAGTAAATAACAATTAGTGGAATTATTATTATTATTATTAACATTAGATCAGTGCATTGCCATTATGCCATTAGTTTGGTCAATAAAAACACAAATTCTTATGTTATCTGAACAAATTAGTGAATCTAAGTTGATCTGGCAAAATATATCATGTTAAATCATGGAAATATTTTTTTACAGTGTGGTATGTCATGCTCTATTGAATACTGTAGCCTATGTCTCTATGAAATTCAAACACGGAGGTAAAGTTGATCATTTTTAGTGCTCTTCTGTTTCATCTTCAATGAGTTCATTATTTTCTATGCTGTACAGATGACATTGGCATGATAAAAGTGAACTAAACAAACATGTATACAAAATGAGGAACTATTGCAGCTGACTCCACAGCATAAGGGTCCTGCCCTTTGAGCATCTTCATCATGTCATGGAATACAGTAAAGAATGTAAACATTTAGCATCTAAAACATACAGTTGAAGTCAGTTTTTCACAATTCCTGACATTTAATCATAATAAACATTCCATGTCTTAGGTCAGTTAGGATCACTACTTTATTTTAAGAATGTGAAATGTCAGAATAATAGTAGAGAGATTGATTTATTTCAGCTTTTATTTCTTTCATCACATTCCCAGTGGGTCAGAAGTTTACATACACTTAGTATTTGGTAGCATTGCCTTTAAATTGTTTAACTTGGGTCAAATGTTTTGGGTATCCTTCCACAAGCTTCTCACAATAAGTTGCTGGAATTTTGTCCCATTCCTCCAGACAGAACTGGTGTAACTGAGTCAGGTTTACAGGCCTCCTTACTCGCACACGCTTTTTCAGTTCTGCCCACAAATTTTCTATCAGATTGAGGTCAGGGCTATGTGATGGCCACTCCAATACCTTGACTTTGTTGTCATTTTGCCACAACTTTGGAGGTATGCTTGTGGTCATTGTCCATTTAGAAGACCCATTTGTGACAGATCTTTAACTTTCTGGCTGATGTCTTGAGATGTTCCTTCAATATATCCACATGATTTTCCTTCCTCATGATGCCATCTATTTTGTGAAGTGCACCAGTCCCTCCTGCAGCAAAGCACCCCCATAACATGATGCTGCCACCCCCATGCTTCACGGTTGGGATGGTGTTCTTCGGCTTGCGAGCCTCACCCTTTTTCCTCAAAATATAATGATGGTCATTATGGCCAAACAGATCAGTTTTCGTTTCATCAGACCAGAGAACATTTCTCCAAAATGATCTTTGTCCCCATGTGTACTTGCAAACTGTAGTCTGGCTTTTTTATGGTGGTTTTGGAGCAGTGGCTACTTCCTTGTTCAGCAGCCTTTCAGGTTATGTCGATATAGGACTCGTTTTACTGTGGATATAGATACTTGTCTACCTGTTTCCTCCAGCATCTTCACAAGGTCCTTTGCTGTTGTTCTGGGATTGATTTGCACTTTTCGCACTAAACTACGTTCATCTCTAGAAGACAGAATGTGTCTCCTTCCTAAGCGGTATGATAGCTGCGTGGTCTCATGGTGTTTATACTTGCGTACTATTGTTTGTACAGATGAACGTGGTACCTTCAGGCATTTCCCAAGGATAAACCAGACTTGTGGAGGTCCACAATTATTTTTGTGAGGTCTTGGCTGATTTCTTTTGATTTTCCCATGATGTCAAGCAAAGAGGCACTGATTTTGAAGGTAGCCCTTAAAATATATCCACAGATACACCTCCAATTGACTCCAATTAGTCTATCAGAAGCTAATTGGCTAATTTCCTAAAGGCTTGACATCATTTTCTGGCATTTTATAAGCTGCTTAAAGGCACAGTTAACTTAGTGTAAGTAAACTTCTGACCCACTGGAATTGTGATAGTCAATTAACAGTGAAACAACCTGTCTGTAAACAATTGTTGGAAAAATTACTTATATCATGCACAAAGTAGATGTCCTAAACGACTTGCCAAAACTGTAGTTTACTAATATGAAATATGTGGAGTTGTTAAAAAATGAGTTTTAATGACTTCCACATAAGTGTATGTAAACTTCTGACTTCAACTGTATTTTATCATATGACACATTGTATAATAATGATAATAATTATTATTATAATACTATTTTACCTAACTCTTTGCATATCTCATGTGAACCTGTTTTTCTTAATTACCACTTTTTATTTTGATCAAGTCTTATGCATTATGGTGCAAGGTGCAAATCTACGCTGTAATGTATTGACTAACTGTACATTTCTTTGTAGGTATTTTATTATACATTTTTATTTTTCCATTTTATTAATGTCATATTCTTATTTTAAATTTATTTCGGATATATGTTAAAACAACAAATGAGCAAATATGTGAGAAAGTTCTTCCTTTTGTGTGTCAATATTACACTGATCACACTGAGAGATTATCACACTGATTGGTTTTACAGTCCAATACAAAGATTAAATTGTTGATTTTATTTGCTCATTTGCAGGGATTAATGTGACTACTTTTCACCAGCATGTTATATTTTGTGCGGTCTGTGCAGGAATTTCTACATTATGAAGGCCAAACTTTCAATACAATCCCGTGCTGAATTCAGAACCTGTTATAAAATACATAACAATATAACTTTATAAAATAAATAGCTAGTATGTGTCTTACTTTGAAGCTTATAACAGTGATGATAGTGATAAATCTCTTCAATTGCCTGGTCCAGTTCTTAATGGCAAAACTGGCCTGACCAAGTAATATGTACAGCAGTGGTTCCCAACCCTGTTCCTGGAGGCCCCCCAACACTACACTTTTTGGATATCTCCCTAATCAAACACACCTGATTCAATTCATCTCGTTACTGGAGACTCCAAGACCTGAACTGTGTGAGTCAGAAAAGGGAGATATACAAAATGTGCAGTGTTAGTGGGCCTCCAGGAACAGGGTTGGGAACCACTGAAGAAGACGAATGAATTGAAGCTGCTACAGCGAGTAGCCCCCTCTGTTGGTCATAATAAACAATACACGATAGGCTTTGCTGCTCAGGCTTACTTGCCATGTAATATAATTCACTATGTGGTCTGTTTTGAATGCTCGGGAAAAACGAGGACATTTCTGGGGACAGCTCCAGCCGGTGACAGACCACCAAAAACGTGACTGTCCCCAGACAACGGGGAGGTCTGATAACCCTGCAAATATACACTTTATCCGTTGTTGTTGTTTTCCATTTAAATCTGGGAGTAAACATATTGTCTTTCTGTCCAGTCTTAGGACTAAATGAGATACACCATGGATTGACTAAATATAACGGAACTCAATCTTTTTATAGGCAGTTAAGCAGGGCCATAGCAAGGAATTCTGGGACCCGTGACTGTATATTGCTCTGGGCCCGTTTCATATGAAAATATACAGTTTAAAATTTGTTGTGGGCCCCCCAGACCTGTGGGCCCCTAGAATCGTTACCACCTTTCACCCCATTAGCTACGGCCCTGCAGTTAAGTGAGAGAAGGATGCATAATTTCAGTTGGTTTGTAAATAATTCCAGTGTCATCGTTTATCATTTGCATAAGGTGGGTTGAATTGCTTCCATGCAAATCTTACTAAAATTCTTCCAGTGCCACAATGGTCAGATGATTGTATTTTTGCATGTCAACAAACATTTGCATACAGCTTTGCCCACTTAAATAGAATATGTGTATCAATATATATCAACCACAGAGCCACCAGGCAAATACACCCAGAGTTTAGACTTTTGTTTTCATGAGGTCATTTACCTTGTGGAAGAAACAAGAAAGTGTAATCCAAATTAATTTACCTTTCATTTGTTGTTAAAAGCATAGATTTAGGTAGGGAACTTTCAGAAAATCAGAAATGTCCTGACCAACATTTGGGCAATTTTACTGCACAGAATATACTTTAAAACTTTAAACTATGTTTTATTTTCATTTTAACGACTGTCAAAGTTTCTTAGTGTAATCATTCATGTGTAAATTATTTCCCTACCTCTTCTAAAGCTACATATAAAAGCCACGTGGCATCTGGACATTTTCTCAGCGCTGTTCACAATGCTCCAATCGCAGTTGTTTGTGATTATTGCTTAAAGACTTTTTAAAAAACATTTTCTGGAAATAACACGGGCAGATTTCCATCCAACCATTGAAATTAATCGATTTAAACCAGCATACTCATGTTTCCAGTCCAGGTAATAAAAAATAAAAAAACCCGTCCTGGGCTTGCATACGCCCCAATAAATGGAGGATTCTGCTGCGGTCTGTAAGTGCCTTATTGAGCAAAACACATTTTGAAAATGATCCTCCATGTCCCTACCAACTTCCAAACCAAACCTATGCCATTGGTTAAAAAGTGAAAATGTAACAAAATATCCTTCCTGTGTCTGAATGGAATAAATTCAATCAAGTAAAAGTTTTTATTTCTAGCAGTAATGAAAGGCAGAATATACTTTAAAACTGATTGAAGTGAATGTAAATCCCCAATTAAAAAGAGCGGTTAATTATAGCACTACAGGTGTGTCACAATGAAATGTGTCCATGTGATGACATATATTCACCTCTAGATAGAGACATTCTTCACCCGTTTGTCAGGTCTTTCTTTAGTTGAACTTCATGCGTCACACCTCCTCAAAATATAACTTAATGTATGTTCGTATAGGACTGGTAGAATTAGTGGCTGTGATGTAAACTGTATACATGTTTACAGTTTTAACAATGCAGGCTTTGACTTTAAGCAATAAAGAAGAACAGATATTTAGATACATCACAAACAAAAAAACATGATGAACCATATCAAGGCAAAACATGTTTTTTTGTCATGTGATCATAAATGAAATGACCTGTCAAACATCCTAATCTCTCTATCGCTTGATTTTACCCCTACTGCGCTTTTTTCTACACTGTTTACAGGGTTCACAAGGTCCTTAAAGTGCTTAAATTTAATTTCAGAAATGTAAGTAATTGAATACCTGGAAAATCGCCTTTCTTGTTAAAAACTGCTTGAAATGAAAACAGAACATTTCTTCCGTGTAATGTGTGTCCATCAAAGTTGAGGCGACTCCATTTTCATTGAATAATGTGTCTTTTAATATATTGTTGTTCTTTACAGTCAGATATTAAAGCAAAAAGAAAAATTTATTTTAATAACACAGCACAGATGCGATTAAAAAACAAGAGCCTTCTCTCTCACTAATAAACCGGACACTGTGTGTGCGGATCTGTAACATGCTCCTTGAACTCTTAAAGTGACAGTATCATTAAGTTTGCTATACAAATGAATGTAAACTCAGTGTTATTACTTGTAAATTGTACACATTATTTCAAACAGTGACAGTTCATATCATTATTATACAATTTCATGATATAATATTAATTGATAAAATGTAGAATCTTTCTTATTTTAAAAAGTTAAAATGTTATTGAGAAAGTTATGAGAAACTTTTTTTATTTTTTTTTATTTGAGCATTTACATTTTGTATTAAAGAACTTTATTGTGATGTGCATTTTGCAATTTTTTTATTTTTATTTTCAAAAAATAAAAAACATTTCTGTCATACTTTGTTGATCAAAAACAACAAAAGAAACATTGAATTCTAATTACACAGCATGGATTCTGTAACAACATTCCACGAAAACACTGTCAAAGTCCCTGCCGCTGGTCTTAAAAAGACAGTACCATTTAGCATTTGTCCTACATATCAAAGTAAATACTTGTAAACAACATGTAAAATTTTATATTATTTTTTAAGGAAAACATGGACTTTGTATATTTTTAAAATGTGACTAAAATGATAAAGAACTAATGATGAAAAAATGTGTAAAGTATTTCCTTAATTTACCAAGTTAGAAGGTCCGCTGTATAATTAATAACAGCATTAGCTGAAAGAGAATTTCTTTTTTTTCCTGTATGCAAGCAAAATTGACATTATATCTGAAACATACCCAAATGAATTGGAAATGAAAGCTTGTAAATTGTAATCGAATCATGATAGCGTGATGTTTTGAATCATGATATTAGTATTGTGATGTATTGCGATACATCGAATCGTGAAGTGTATTCGCATTATGTATCATATCATGAGGTGGCTAGCGATACCCAGCCCTAATTAGAATATGGAAAGTGTTTAAAGAGAGAGTTGTGTTTCACACAGGAGGTTGTCCAATTTAACACAGAGACACTGAGCAGTCGGAATAAAAAACCCCAAATCCAGCATAGAGGGGTTCAGTGAATGTGGTGTTGAATGTGTGTAAATGTGTGAGTGTGCGTGTGTCAGAGACGCTGTAGAAGGACAAAGTGCCGGCCAACCAGTCCAGATACACTCCTACTCTGTTAGAGGGGGGTGAAGGGGCACGTATGTCAACGCTCTTTTTATTGTGCCACGCAGTGAATCTGCCATAAATACAGCTCAAATTCCAGGACTTTTCATTGAGTCCAAAATTACAACCATCACTCCTTCCTTTCCTTCCTATTTTTTTATATGTCACTGCAATATCGGCCCAGCCGCTCCATTCAGCCTCCCAGTAACAGCGTCCAGTCAGACTCTCTCTACACAGGACCTGCTCATAGTGCTCAAACCTGTCTGGATGATCAGGATATGACTGATCCTCCACATGTGTCACCTTTCTTTTCTCCTCAGACAGAAAGAGATGAGTGTTTGCTGTGTTTGGATCCAGAGTGAGATCACAGAAATCTAAACAAGAAGAGAAGACAGATTTGAACTGTATAAAGGACTGTTTTACAGTAAAGAGTGCAAGAAGAAAGTGTGTAAAAGAGAGAAAAGACCTACATTTTCGCAGTCCTGGTGTGATCCTGAAATGTTCTCCATGGTCTACACTAGACAAACATATAAATATAGACATAAGAAATGTTTTATTGTTGGGGATTATCAGTATCACATCATGCACTAAAAGTGTTGTTTTCCAATATCAAAAACAGACACCATGCAGCATACAGTATGTACAGTATTATGTACAGTACCACGTAAGTGTGCAGAGTGCACTGAATGTGCACAGAGGCACAGACAAGTGAGTGTATTGAATTCACTTTCTTAGGTTGCTAGAGTAAAGTTTGATAAATTAAACTGGTCCATTTGAGCATTTGTAAAAAGATTTACAGACTTCCTAACACAAAATATGCTAGCTCATCTCTTCCTTTGCTGTGGTTGCTCACATTTAAAAAATAATGCTTTGGCTGAACTTGGACAATAACTCATGGACAATAGTTCCACGTGTTTAAAATGAGTTTTCTTAAATTAAAATAATTTTTTAAAAATGAAAAAAGTGTATGTGCATCCTACGTTTTTTTTTTTTTTTTTTTGCAATCCGAGTTGGGCTCATGTGCAAGACACAATACAATAAACAAAGAAAAAAATGGTAAGTGTCCACACATTGATTTATTGCTCCAAAAATATTTTGTTAGCTTACATTTGCTAGCTAAGTAAAAAAAAACAAAAAAAACATGTAAACAAAAATTATTTTAAAGAAATGGTCGAAATTTTGCAAGTGTAAGCTCATAAAAATTAAATATTAAAACTACCATGTAATTTCAATTTAAATACTTCAAGTAGTGGGCACCTAGATGAATTGAGAAAAACCCAAAATATAAGACATGATAAATTAAATCAAATGAATCTCTTTCCTTGATTAACATGCTACTACAGTGAATGCTAGCATGCTAAATGCATGCTAATTGAAAACACTATGCCGTGATTAGCTGTTCTCAAGCTCCACTCTTAATCATGATAGTAACCCCCAAAACTCCAACATAACAGAAACTCTTTTAAATGTCAACAAAACAAAACACTCTCCCTTTACATTTAACATAAAATTCAGGGCTCCTGAATGCGACTAAAATGGTCGCAAATGTGATCAAAAATAATTTATTGCAACTAGAGCCTGGCCGATATGGTATTTTTGAGACCGATACCAACTTTAGTGGGGGGAAATTAACCAGTTACCGATATGGTGGCCGATATAATTAATTTTTGAGCTGGAATGAATACAGACCTTTTCTATGTGGATTGTTCACCGATTTTGCACCGATATGACTATGCAAAGGTACTCAGAAGGGTAATTTCTTAAATATTTTTATCAAAGAATATTTGATATTATTATTATACATTGACAACAAATTCTAGAAATGAACACTGATAAAATAAAGAATAAATAAAAATAAATAGCTAAATAAAAATCAGTACTGTATGTTTAGTATCAGTCGACTGCTGACCATTTAAATAAAGAATAAATAAAAATAAAATAAATAGCTAAATAAACATCAGTACAGTTTAGTATCAATCAAATGCTGACCATTAAAATAAAGAATAAATAAAAATAAAATAAATAGCTAAATAAACATCAGTACTGTTTAGTATCAGTCAAATGCTGACCATTAAAATAAAGAATAAATAAAAATAAAATAAATAGCTAAATAAAAATCAGTACTGTATGTTTAGTATCAGTCGACTGCTGACCATTTAAATAAAGAACAAATAAAAATAACATAAATGGCTAAACAAACATAAGTACTGTTTAGTATCAGTCAAATGCTGACCATTTAAATAAAGAATAAATTCAAATACAATAAATAGCTAAATAAACATCAGTACTGTATGTTCAGTATCAGTCGATTGCTGAACATGTAAATAATGAATAAATAAAATAAAAACATTTTTTTGCTAAATAACATCAGAAGGATGGTTTAGTATCAGTCAAATGCTGACTATTTTAATATTGCCAGTCAATTAGGGGCAGGTTGTAAAACAAGAAGCATTTACACCTGCCGAGTCAAGAGATAAACAGCGGCAGCAGTGTTACAATGTATTCTGCTACACAAGTTCAGGGGAAACTTTCAACGGTGGAAAACCAGACTTTTAAATATTATATTTGGTAAATGCAATGACTGGAATTGTTCGGTTGAATGGGGTACCAAACTGCGAATCCTGAATAAAACAGTTTGGTGAATACATGCTTACACATTAGCTTACACTCAGCTGACAAGGTATGAAAGTAGCTACATGGTTAGCTAGTTAGCTATAAGCACATTGCCACGGAGAGTAAAAGATGGACTTTATTTACTTTCCAGCATTGCGTCTCACCAACTAGGTAACAATGTAGCGTGAAAACAAGACTCAACAGACACAATCCACCACTGCACCGTTGTCTACTGAGCTGCAAAAAGATGCTCTGATGTTTACCTTTCAATCTGCTACGTTACTGACTGCACTGACAAACTATAGCTGGCTAACATAGCAAACAGATGTGATAAACATGAGTGACATGGTTGTCAGGGACAGGGTTAACGTTATATTGAAAAGGGAAAATGATGGGGTCATTGTTTATTAACTTTCTAATATGTATTTCACAAATTAGTAATCAACTTACTGAGAAGACACCGCTTAACTCCGCACTGTCTGCAGAGCCACTGTCAACTCAGCTCTGTAAACAATGGAGTCTGCTGGACAAACTACGTTATGACATCAATTCAAGCATTGTTTTCTGAATTATATGTTCTGAAAAAAGATTTAATATCTGCACATATCGGTAAACATATACACCGATATGATATATCCGTGAAAGTCTAATATCGGCCGACCAATAAATTGGTCGGGCACTAATTGCGACAGTAATTTAAAATCTAGTCTCCATTGGTGACGGTCAGGTTGTGTGCATTCATATACGGTATCGTTAGATATCATCTTGGGAGTTATTGATCACATCTTTAGAGCGCCAGTGTGTCTCGTCTGTCAGTATGAGCTTGCTGCACCGCAAATAACAACAAACCCAGTGTGAGAGTGTCGTGACCAAATGAGGGTGTGAACTCAAGAGCTCAGCTTAACAGCTTGAATCAGAATCACTTTCTCAGTGAATCATCCGTCAGTGTGTTCACAACTGGGAGTGCAGACATTTCAAAACAGGAGTCCCATGTTTATTTTGGGCTTCTTTATAATTAAAAGTCCCGCACCACTTTTAGGACAATTGAGGGACTCATACACAACTATTACACAAGGTGCAAACATTCATTGATGCTCAAGAAGGCAACACACTACTATATGCATACTACGCTTTATGTAAATATCTGCTTATGTAGATTCTGTAGGGCAGTACCAAATAATAAAAAAAATGTATCTCATATATTTGTATAAATTATGAAAGGGGTGTGAACATTGATGAGACAAAAGGGGAATGCAAACTTACGTATCTTCTCAAATATATACTGTATACTGTTTATTAAACCATTGATTAATGGGTTATCAGCTGTCTTCCTTTTCTTCTGCTTTCTATCTTGTTTCTGAACAACAATCTAAATCGAACAATTATATGATTTGGTGACTAAAAACAGCCATTTGGCTCCTTAATGTTTCAGTTAAGGAGCAAATGGCTCCAAAGTCATTTTTTTTAGTCTGGAGCCCTGAAATTCTCCCCATTACATTTATCTTGCACAAAGACACATTTAACAATTTTAAAATGTTCCCTCACTACCGAGTGCCATGCAAAGCATACTGGGAATTAGAAATCCACTGCCCAGTTTCAGTTAACCAACCATGTTGTCCCAACACAAATAGATTAGATAGATTTTTTGAGTAATATAAACAAGGGAGAATTCAGTAAAAATGCCAATAATGAAAGTTATTTTTTTGTGTGCAATTGCTGTCTTCTTGCATGGACATCTGTGGGGATTGATGATCTACTGTACCTATTTGAAACAAAAATCTGCCAATTTTTTTCCATTGTTAATAGTCATCAGTAAAGCCAAATCAGATAATAAATAAGTAACACTTACATTATCAAAGATATAATCAAGCACATTTTTAAATTCCTAAAGGACATGGCAAATTCCTAAAGGAGAATTTGTGTATATGACCTTTGAGGTAAATTTGATTGGAAGTCTCAGTTAGCCACCATACACAAATACTGTATAAATTTGTGATGCAACCCAACTTACTTGAGCTTGTCCAGTTTGCAGTTTGGATCATTGAGTCTCTCTGAGAGCAGTTTGACTCCTGATTCTCCTGGGTGATTGTAGCTCAGATCCAGCTCTATCATGTGTGAAGGGTTTGATCTCAGAGCTGAAGCCACATAACAACAGCCTTCCTCTGTGACCATACAGCCTGATAATCTACAAAAAGAGAGATCAAAACATTGAGATACCTTATTTAAGAATTGTATCTTGTCAGAGCTGTAGCGCAGTTGTTAGTGTAAATCCCTAATGAGCCACAATGCTCACAGGGTTTGAAACTGGCCTGTGTTATGTGCAGATCCCACTCCCCTACCCCCTTTCTACTTGATTTCATCATCAGACTAACATTATCAATGACAGTCTTCTTATAACTCACCTACACATCTCAGATAACTGATTTACTCAGTTCTCTCTTTTTTTTCTTGTCCAAAACCCTGAAGAGTTGTTTTCAATAAACTGTCTATGCTCATGTATCATCATTGTTGCGATACAGGGTAAATCTTCCTTCTTTATCCTAGTGCTAGAACAACCTAGTGGATAACAAACAATTGGACTTCAAACGTGTCTATAGAGACTGCTCTGCTATATTGTTATATATGCTCTGTTATAGTGTCTCATGTCCATCTCCTATCAGTCCTTTGTTATCATTCCAGCTATACAACGCCAAGATCTCAGCACGAATTTCTACTTGTAAGACCTACTTGACTAACACAACAATATACCCATACAGCCAGGCTTAATTTTTTCACTTTTAGATAGAAACTTCCCAACACTGGAAGCACTGCTGTGAAGCATTTGTGCCATATTTAAATGACAAGTACAAATCAGTTTTTTGCTTTGCATGCTTTTCTACAACTAATGGGAGCTAAGGAACTGATATAAAGAGTCCAACAAACCTATTTCTCCTCCCCACTGAAAAGACTGTCATTGCTGGTCACCAGCTTATGTTGTGTTTTGGGTCCTAGTGCCCCAGCAAGGGATGCTGGTGTGCTGGTGACCCTACCAGGCTTTTAAACTAGCTTAACCAGCTTCATAATAAAGACCATACCTAGGTTTTGCTGATGAAAAAGCATGGCTATATTGGTCCACCAGCTAGACCAGCACCAAAGATGCAATAACCAGCAAAAACCAGCCTAGACCAGCATGGGAATTGCATGCTGGTTAAGCTGGTTTTTATAGAAGGGCTGTCATGATTCTTACCCTTGTGGTGGAATGACATGCCTCTTTCATCACCCTGCCACTTCCAAGGCCGTTCTTCAACAAGGTTCACAATTTGTGTCGGCGAATGCAAAGCGCACCTCTGCTTGAGATTGTTTTTTCACAGTGCATGCACACTGGAGTTTTCGCCTGTACAGGAAGTCATTAGGAAGTCCTGGCAGCAAATCAGATGTGCCGCCCAGACCCCATCAGTGGGTCAGGATGAAGCTGAACTGCTGATGAAAGCTGCCACCCCTTAAGCCCCGTACCAGGGACCTTTTATTTATATCACTAATCCCCATTATTTCCTATTTTAATGTTTTGTGTTCTTCACTATTTTAAAAAAAAATACCTCTTAGAGGCTTGTCCCCACTGAGTCTGTCTGGATAAGTATTCTGCCAGATGAGTAACAGTATACATTCTAGGAGTGTAACGGTTCTCGGCCCATGGTTCAGGAAGCATTGGCACTGTGGTCAGTTCACCTTAAGTTTAATGACGCATCTGGAGCACAAGTTTTGTTCAAGAAAACAAAGAGTCAAACAGACAGGTACAGTTACAACCTCCGCTAATGCACCTGAATGGATCTGTAGATGGATACGCTCTGCCTGTGTTTCATGTTGGTCAACTTGATGACATCACTGTTTTGCAAGCGTTGTGTGTAGTTGAAAATGGCAAGCGGAGAAAACAAGCCACTGATTGAGAAACCCTCTGCATTTCTCCTTTCTGGGAACATTTTCTTTTTGCAGTCAATTACAACCAAAACAGGCACTGTTTGTAAAAATCGCTCGACACGAGTGCTGTACACTGGTAATCCATGTCAATAATGCACTTGAGGGTTTACTTAAAATGCGCAGCTGTAATCTACCACGAGCATCAATAATGCGTTTTAATTAATGGCATTAAGATGCCGTTATAGTAATACATGATTTACCTTTTACACCAACATCACCCAGGGAAAGAGCTGCAAGTGAGCCAAAACTGCACACACTCACTTCCATTTTTAAGCAGGCACTCCGTGCTTATTCAAATGGACATGAAACAATAACTAAAGCACTTGGGGTGTTCATGTGGGATTTCCATGTATTATTAAAATACTCAAGCAGATTATTACAACATCCCTTCTCGTATGCATTTTAATAGCAAGGTTATTCCTTTTATAGTGATGTACAGCTTCCAACTATTGAATATATATTGAGATGAATTTGAAGTGCAATTTATGTTGATGCATGTAGCGTATTAGAGCAGGTATTAAGTTAAATGTTGATGTAGTAATTAGAGAACATTTTATTTTTTTAGTTAAGGACACTGACGAAAATTAACCATGGTTTTACTATAGTAATATTGTAGTAACCATGACTGCTGTTACTGGGGTTTTCTGAGCAGAAATCATTGTTTTGATACAATTAACCATGGTTTTATAACAGTAATATGTAGTTTCTATATAGTAACCATGATTTTACTATATACTGTAACCATGACAGTAACCATGTTAAACTTTATATTGTGGTTACTATGATTTTCCTACAAATAACGTGGTTAAATTATGGTTACTGTTGTAAAACCATGATTGATATTTAAGGGCAACCTGTTGAAGTGTTTACCAAAGATTATTCTTTGGATTTGGCAGTAATATTGTTTTCTGAACAAAGCAAATACCGAACCGTACCGAAACCATGACCCTAAAACCGTGATACAAACTGAACCATGAGAAATTTGAACCGTTACCCTTCTAATACATTCCCCTCACAATTTTACTCTTACAAACCTCAGTATGTTCAGTTGACAGTTTGGACTCTTCAGTGCATCAGAGAGTAGCTTCACTCCTGAATCCTGCAGGTCATTGTTACTCAGGTCCAGCTCTCTCAGGAGGGACTTTGAAGATCGTAGAGCTGAAGCCACAATTTCACAGACCTGATCAGCGATATTACAGTCAGAAAGTCTAAAAGAGAGTAAAACAATTTTCAGGGACCTTCTTGAACTGACTCTGTGTGACTCAGACACTATTAGTATTTTCAGACATCAGAAATATGAGACATATTACATGATATGCGGTAAGTAATCCTAGAAAAAAATTCTAATGGATTTAACACTCACAGAGCTTTTCTGCAGTTGAACACAGCTGGTATCAGTCTTCTTCTACCCTCCTCTGATGTGTTGTATTTCTTCAGGTCCAGCTCATCCAGCACCTCCTCTGACATCTGAAGCATGTAGGCAATTGCTGAACATTGAGCAGGAGAGAGTTTATTCTCTGAGTGTTTCTCTGATTGTACAAACTCCTGAATCTCTCTGTACAGAGTCTGATCTTTCATCTCCAGCAGACAGAGGAATAGATTGACGGATCTTTCAGTGGAGAGTCCACGTCCCTCTTTGATTTTGTCTTTGATGTAAATTTCAGTTTCTCTGATGCTTTCTGAGCTGTTCTCTGTGTGTGTCAGTAGATCCTGGAAAAGTCTCTGATTGGACTCCAGTGAGATTCCCAGCAGGAATCGCAGGAAAAGATCTAATTGTCCATTTTCACTCTGAAGGGCTTTATCTACTGCTCCTTTCAGCAAATTCTGTATTGAAGCAAAATCTTTTAGGCCCTCCATGGTTGTACTCACATGGTAGTAAAACACATAGAAAGCAGCCAGAAACTCCTGAAAGCTGAGATGTATGAAGCAGTAGACTTTCCTCTGATGAATCACAGATTCTTCCTTAAAGATCTCAGTGCAGATCCCAGAATACACTGAGGCATCAGTGACGTCTATGCCGCTCTCTATCAGGTCCTCCTCACTGAAAATGACATTGCCCTTCATCAGCTGTTTGAAAGCCAGTTCAGCAAGTTTCACAATCACTTCTCTGTTGGACTTCAGGAGTTTCTCTGGATCTCTCTCTTCATACTTCTGATTCCTCATATTGATCTGAATGAGCAGGAAGTGGATGTATATTTCAGTCAGCGTTTGAGGGATTTCTGTACTGTCATCTTGTTTCAGGATGTTTTGAAGCACAGTGGATGAGATCCAACAGAAGACTGGTATGTGGCACATGATGTGGAGGCTTCTTGCTTTTTTAATGTGTGAGATGATTCTGCTGGCTTGATGCTCATCACTGATTCTCTTCCTGAAATATTCCTCCTTCTGAGGGTCATTGAATCCCTGAATTTCTGTCACACGCTTGATGTATTTGTTGGGGATCTGATTGGCTGCTGCTGGTCTGGAGGTAATCCAGATGAGAGCAGAGGGAAGCAGATCTCCTTTGATGAGGTTTGACATCAACACACCCACTGATGAAGTCTTAGTCACATCAGAAACTTTCTCACTGTCTGAAAACATCAGTGGAATTCTGCTTTCATCCAGACCGTCAAAGATGAACACAACTTTACACTCATCATACATCTTTGAGTCCAGATCATGAAGTTCAGGATAAAAGTCCAGCAGAAGTTTGTGAAAACAGTACTGCTCATCTTTAATCAAGTTCAGCTCTCGAAATGGAAGCAAAAACATGAAATCTACATCCTGATTGGCTTTTCCCTCGGCCCAGTCCAGAATAAACTTCTGCACAGAGACTGTTTTTCCAATTCCAGCGATGCCTTTAGTAAGAACAGTCTTTATTTGGTCTTTTATCTTCTCCTCACATCCTGGTTCAGTTAAGGGTTTAAAGATGTCATTGCAGTAGATTGGAGTGTCTTGTAAGTGTTGAGTTCTGGATGTTTTCTCAATGTGTAAAACCTCATGTTCTTCATTCACCCCTTCACTCTCTCCCTCTATGATGTAGAGCTGTGTGTAAATCCTGTTCAAGAGGGTTTGATTCTCGTGCAGTTTGATTCCCTCAAATAAGATCTCATACTTGTTCTTCATGTTGGTTTTGTGTTGGTCTTTGATTTTCTGCAGGACATCATCTACTGGTTGGTAAGAAACCTGCTGCTGGTCTCCAGTTTCCTCCAGCAATGTATTTGTCTTTAGGGCAAATTCTGTGTCATACTGCCAAATGTGGGTCTGTCTGTCGGAGGCAGTACAGGACTTTAGAGGTCTGACAAGATCATTTAGCTTCAAACTGCAGAGAAATTAAAAACAAAAAAGGCACAGAAAAACAAAACAAAAAACAAACAAACAAACAGGAAAAGCATTAAAGGGATAGTTCACACAAAAATGAAAATACAGCCACTGTTTACTCACCCCTGTGTTGTTATAACAACATATGACTTTCTTTTTCTCAACACAAAGGGAGAAATTGTGTAAAAATGTTGTTCTCAGTGATGTCATACAATGGCAGTTTATGGTGACCACCTCTTCAAGCTTCAAAAGGACACAAAAGTATAATTCAGATGTCTAATAAATTATTGTATGCACCTCATGACTTGTTCTGAAGTCATGCGATAAGGTTTGGTGAAAAACAAACCAAAATCTTCAGACACGTTTTGTAAATTCTGGTCTCTGGTTTGTGTGCAGCTGTGCTGTGTTCTGTTGTTACTATCACTGTGGTCGACCTATTTTAGATAAACAAAATGAGTTTTTGCTTGAAAGCCCCATCTCGCGGGCAGAGCTAAGTGAACTGTGCTCTCATGCAGTCTCTTTGTGTTAAAGCTGCACTACGTAACTTTGTGCTCTCTAGCGTTATCTGTGGTTGAAACTTAAAACTGCAAGCAATTTGTGGAAGAACAGTAAACGTGATTCGTGTTTCGGCACTGCTCTTCTGGCGGATGAATCACATGATTTGAGCTTTGCCTGTGTGTGATCATGACTGGAGATATTCAGAACCATGCTATTTTCATGTTGATATAATGTTATACGATTAAACATTTAAAACTGAAATATTACTTGCTTTGATGAAGATAAACAACACTCGTATTCACATACTTTAAATAAATGAATTTTACACTTTTCTGACACTTCACTCAAAGCACTTTGAAATAGAGAACAGGGGTCTCTCCTTAAAGTATACTTTAAATATGATTATTCAAGTGTTTTATCTTCTATTAATGTTTGTATTGTACTACAATGATCAGTTTAAGAGGTGAAACTCGTGATATGGATGATACGAGTTCAATGGAAGACTTCATTATTATTGTTATATTGTACAGCCTCAGTTGATAATGCAAGTGAACCGTAATACTACAATAGTATGTCTATGAATGCACACAATAACACGTAAACTAAAAACATAGAATGAGGATTCAATAATGATGGGGATAAAATATACTTCATTCAACATAAAAATAATATGTTTAAAAATGCAAGTTAACAGTCAATTTCAGAAGTCATAAATATTAATAAACATGTCACAGTGACTCCCCCGACAATGTAGAAACATCGTGATCGGTAAACACAGGAGTAATGTTCGATTCATACAAGCATGACAAGCAATATAGCATTAGCATTATATCAGGTAAACAACTTCACCAAATGAATAACAGATTAACATCCATCCAGATTGTTGCGATGTTGTCCTGAACAGTGCGAGTATGACTGAACTGAACTGTAGTTTCTTTCTTATTTTTAATGGCTACTCACAAACTAAAACAGTGCATTACCGCCATCTAATGTTTACATGGGAACAAGACAGCTGGCTCTACTTTCCTATGTTCACGGACATGACATAATGACGCAAGGATGTACGTCATAAGCCAGCGATTTCACGCCAAATCGAACCGACAGCTCAAAATACAAATAATATTTATAGGCTTACCGTAGTGAATCGGGATAAGGTAAGAACATTGTTTTAAACAGATTGTTTATGTACTCAATCAGTAATGTCAGTTTGTTCATTTATAACTAAAAAATCTTACATAGTGCAGCTTTAAGAAAGAAAGTCAAATGGGATTATTAATATACAGGGGTGAGTAAAAAAATGACTGAATTTTAATTTTTGGGTGAACTATTCCTTTAATATATTTCTAACATTCCAAACTAAGAGCTCAAATTGGAACAGAAATTATGTTTGATATTGACAATTTTTGTGTGTCTTTCACTTTTAAATAAACAACTATACCGGTAATACCACTGATTAGACACTACACAATAACGCATGGCATCTTAATTTCAAACTCTGGATTTTGTTCTTTATTTATTTGAACTAAAAATTACAATGAAACTGAAAAAAGTACAATTAAATTGTACGTTGTTCACAAACCTCAACCAACATGCCAAATAGCAAACATAGGCTATGTGCAAAACGAACGCAGTGCCCGTTGCGTAAATGCACAAATATTTAATTTGTTTACCCTGTTTGCCAGCACCTGGTCGTTGGCTTTCCCGTGGATCTCTCATTTGGACACATTATTACTAAACTCTCTATACTGAAGTGGTAAGTGTGGTAATTTGGTTTTGGAGTGATGGGCTATAATCAGTGTTGGGTGTAATGCATTACTAAGTAATTAATTACTGTAATTAAATTACTTTTTCATTGGAAAAGTAAGGGATTACTCTTAATTTTCAGTAATTACAGTTACTTCTGATGTAAATGTGTTAAATACTTTATAGACTATAGAACAATTCTATATAAAACAATAGTGAATTTAAAATCGAAATTTAACGTCTAATGTTAAAATATGTTTTTTTGTTTTGTTTTATTTTTTTGGATTTTTCCCCTTTTTCTCCCAATGTGGAATGCCCAATTCCCAATGTGCTCTAAGTCCTCGTGGTCGCGTAGTGATTCACTTCAATCCGGGTGGCGGAGGACGAATCCCAGTTGCCTCCGCGTCTGAGACAGTCAACCCGCGCATCTTATCACGTGGCTTGTTGAGTGCGTTGTCACGGAGACATAGCGCGTGTGGAGGCTTCACGCCATCCACCGCGGCAACCATGCTCGATTCACCATGCGCCCCACCGAGAACAAACCACATTATAGCGACCATGAGGAGGTTACCCCATGTGACTCTACCCTCCCTAGCAACCGGGCCAATTTGGTTTAAAATATGTTTTCTAATTTAACGCTGCCCCTTTAAATCTGTTGGCCAGTTCATGAATAATTTATTTCATTTTATATGATTTATTTGAAATAGTTTCATGTCTATCCTTGTATTTTTCATCTGGTCAAGGTTGATCAGGGTTTTAGAAAGTAATTAGTAATACGTAATGCAATTACTTTTCAGACAGAGTAATTAGTACAGTAATCTAATTACACTGTAGATGATGTAATTAGTAGTTAGTAATTAATTACTTTTATTGTCCAAGCTGATTCGGCACAGTTGGCAACCCTTCTTATAATTTATATACTGAAAATTATATAAGGTTCTGATTACAGTTTACACAATTTGTGTACGTGTCAAAAATCAGAGAAACGTGATGGTCCTTTATTTTTTTCTGTACATTTTCCAGACAGAACCCCTTTAACAAATGTGCTACATTGCATCCTTTATACCCATGTAATGTCTGCATTAGTATCTTACCTGGGGTCAGATATTGCTGGTCTATTGCTCAATACACAGGGGTCCCTCATGGAGTTGTCACTCTTCATAGACACATAACTGGGTTCTGGAGACTGAACAGCACCTTCCGCCTCTTTCTCCTCATAGAGACTCATTTTGGAGGAAGTGTCCGCCTCCTGTCTCAAAAATATGAGACTGATTTCAGACTTGTACATGATACATAACAGGATTTCCCATTTGTTCCCAGTGGTGTTCCTATTTATAGACGTATGAAATAAATACAAAATAGGCTTTTCTGGTGGTTTCGCAACTCAAACCTCCTACTTCCTGTATTGGAATTGTATGGTCTTAGTGGGTTTGTGCTTGCTTACTAGAAATAATCAGA
The DNA here is from genome assembly GCF_019703515.2 of Myxocyprinus asiaticus. Taxonomy (NCBI): domain Eukaryota; kingdom Metazoa; phylum Chordata; class Actinopteri; order Cypriniformes; family Catostomidae; genus Myxocyprinus; species Myxocyprinus asiaticus. The sequence goes on from NC_059350.1 coordinate 1,006,930, forward strand.
ATTTTAAAGTCACTTTAAACAGGATACATATCCAATCCAAATGCAGATATGATTTCAATATTATATTATAAATATCCCTTCAAGAGAAAATATTATCAGAGGTTTACTTCGACTTCCCTAAGTCAACGTTTTCAGCCATTTTCAGCCATTCAAAATGAATAAATAACGATCAACTTTTGACTGTAACTTGACATAACGGCCTGACTCAAGCGCTCTTTATAGCAAGCATCAAAACATGACAGGTTAACAAACTTACGTTATAGTATCTTGAGACTCTGGTGGTTAAAACTTTAGAAATGTCTTGTCTTCTTGGGCAGTTTGGACAATGGGGCGGGGCGACAGATTGGGGGCGGGGCTACACGTGTGAACTGATTTTCATTGGTTTGTGAGAAAGTCGAGCTTATTGGTGTTGAGAAGTGTGACGCTTGAAGTGTGAACGTGCACATTCCTTTGTATTTGATTTTCATTTCATTTATAAAGCACTTTTCAGCTACACTTGTAGACTAAAGTGCTGAACAATCAGCTTAAAATAACATAACAATAAAACACAACACACCAGACCTGCTACTTAAAAGCCAAATAAAAGAGGTTAGTCAATTATTCATGATGTTCTGGTGGTTAGGATACTGCTTGAATCATATATTATCTGTTAGTAACCATGCTTTTACCGTTTGTTTAGTTAATTATTGAAGTCATTATCTTCACTTGATAAATAAAAAGTCATAAATTCAATCACCTTCTTCCTAAATTCTTTAAATCCTCATTTTACCTGTATTTCACAGCTCTTGGTGACATTCTCAATGAAGCTACTAAGAAATGTATTACATTGAAGACGCTACAGAATGATTTGAATAATGCTAAAAGTAATGACCAGTTATACACAATTAATGAATGAATGGACTAATTCAATTTTTAATGCGTAATGTCTCAGAGAAACATATTAAATAACCCTTTGAACCTTAAAATAATGATCAAATGCTTACATTTGAAAAGTCATACAGAACCAATATAAGCACATGAGGGAAACATGAGTTTGCAGTGGAAACTTCTATTGGTACTTAAAAACCAATCAATGCAAGTGAACTTTTTAAACGCTGCAAGCCAAATTGAATTTAACTGATATTGTGGCATGCCTCCGGCCACAAAAAACAGTCCTGGGAGCAAAAGCCTGTGTATCACCTTCTGAATAAAAACCCAGAAGTTCGCCTCTTCTGCCACTCCCCTTGTACCCTGGTGGAGAAGACTTGAAAAGGGATTGGCACTCCAAACACTCCCTGATGCTGAAGCTCTTCCTGAATTCAACACCGTACCGCTGAGAGAATTTCTTCCACTTGGCAACACCTTTTTAAGTGTATGGACAAGAAAAGATGATAAGCAAGCTTAACAAAAAATAAATGTATTGGTTCACGATTTAACTACATCATATCATACCTTCTAATTGTAAAATAAATAAATACATACAATTAAAAAACTGTGCATTGAACACCAAGGAAAAAGGAAGAGCTTACTGTCTAGCCAGGCAAAGTGCGCTTCTTTCTGAAAGTACTCATCCATGACCACATCTGCATACCAATGACAAGGTCAAGTATGCACAATCTCCAGTTGCTACAACTACTTTCAAGATCATTGAAAGAATTTCAATGGGGAGCTATGTACAAATCAGAATGATATTCATAAAATGTTTTTCCATGAATATACTCTTTCCTTCAGGCCACATTACAAAAATATGCTTTAACTCCATAGAGAACTTCAATTTAGACTAACCTGATATATCTTTGGTTTCATAATCTGTAAAACATACATTCAATGTTTTACAAAAATCTCTGTAATGGCAGCCAGTGGTGGCAGCCAGGTTGCTACTACATAGGCGTCAACAGCTTAAACAATAATATCATTAAACAGGAGAAGAAATGTCACATACATGCAAATTTATTTTGATTCTTAATAAAAGCTCCAGTTCTTTTGCCTTAATTTACCAGATGAAAAGCAATTTGCTCTGCAATCCTAAGGCAACAGTTTAAAATCTAGAAAAAAGGAAAAATAGTTTTACACTTCAATGTCTGTAATATTTTAATAATATTTTTTTTTGTATTGCTGTTACCGATGCTTCAAGGTCCTCAGCCAATCCTAAAGACCAAAAATCTGCAGGGGTCAACACAGCTGATCCCACAGAAGCAATAGGTTAATTTGGGTCATTGTTGGGATCCAATGCATATGCAACCTTAACAAATCACAAAAATGTTAAATAATCAAAAGCTATAATCATGTATTAGAATTTTAGTATGATTACTAACAAATGATTACCCTTTCCTGAAGATCTGGTGGTACTGGTTGACCCCATGATGCTCTATTTGGCAGCAAGTCCTCTGGAACCCACAAAGTTCTTTTTAACTTGACCCATGTAGGGCGGCTTGTGACCACTTTTCAAGTGTCCACCTCTGAGCTCATCACACTGTGACTGGACAGCTGAAACACAGATAACTGATCACTTAATCTGAAACAAACATAACTGAATTATCCTTTGTTTAGACCCACCCTCTACACCTGATATTGGATAGCATACTTCCACATTAGCAGTTTCAGAGGACTGTGCTGTTGTTCAACGATTAAGAGCTGCACCTATACGTCAAGAAATATAAATAAATAAAATTAAATAAAATAATAATAAAGATATTGAAAGCCCAGCTCATGCTATTGGAAGCTGAAAGATGACCAGTACTGATACAGTAACAGAAGATACATTACCCAACATAACTTTTCCATTACAACTGTAATTCGATGCTCTCTTGTGTGAATTTTTTTTAACAACTTTCTTGTTCTTTGCCACATTTTTATGGTGCAAAATATTCCTGGCCAGGAAAATGTGAGATGATGGCTTCATCATGTACATGAAGTAGATTTATTTCCTCATTTCTGAAAAAAGTTGCTCAGCTGTCATCCTTTCTGTTGTTCTGATGGAACACGTCACATTGTGCATAGTGGTGCGATGATCAAGTGACAGGGTGAACACCTTGATCAGCTGGTACTTTTTTGTAGTTCAGCCATGACAAACTGACTTCTAACTGATTTTCAGATGCCTCCTTGATATTTTCATCAGATGGATGAAGTAAGTGACCTTCAAAGGGTTGGAAGAGATTGTGTGCACGTTGGTTTCCATGAGAGGCTAATCCTCTTGGGTAGTCATACACAGTAACATTGGGTAAATGCTTCCACGAAAAGGAGGAGGTCTGTGTAATCAAGGGGACTCTCTGCTCTGATGTTAAATTTAAGGGAGTACACAATTCCACACGGGCATGTTATGAAAGGCCAGCCACCTAAATCAGAAGACACAGTAGTGAAGAAGCAGCATTTTTTTACAGTAGTGTTCCCTTGCTACCTTGTTTTTTTTAACAAATAAACTACCCAAACTGCAAAAGACTGCCATTCCATGACAATGCACATTTAAAATTAAACGCCACTTAGTGGAAATATGATACAGTTGGGATGAAGCAAATGTGTGCATAGCACTAAACTGAGAAGTATTTATGTAACCATCATATCAACTGTTATGAATCCAGCCCCTGTTGTTCCTCCCACTCACCACCAGAGGGCTCCATCACCTGGAGATTGACTTTAACTCTTTGGACTCCATTTCCCATAATCCCCATACCTGTCAATGATTATCTGTTCACCTGTTTCCAATTCACCCAACTATTTAAGTCTCACTCACTGTCATTGCAAAGTCTTGTTTTGTACTGGCTGACGTCTCTGAGCGTTCTCTGTATTTACTGATTTTTCTGTGTATGATTCTGGACTGTTTACCCTGTTTTGACCTGTTGCTGCCTGCCTGCTGTTACTACCCTGTTTACCAGGATATTACCTGTGATTGCCTGCCACCTGCCCTGACCTCTTGCCTGTTTAATAACTATCTCTCTGGTTTGCCTTGTATATTACTATTGCTGGTGATTGATCCCTGCCTGTCTACAATACTACGTTTATTGTAAATAAAGCTGCACTTGGATCTCTACTCCGATGACTCAGCGTTACATCAACACAAAGTTGCACATTTTTAGCCAAGCTAATAAATAAATGTGTAGTCTGACTTACCAGATGCACCCCATACTTTTTCAAACAACTTGTTATAGGTGACTCTATTTGACATCCTCTCCCTTAGTCGGAAGATTAGATCTACGTATCTTGGAGCCTTTACAGTGTATTCCACACCCCTTACAAAGGGCCTTTACTTCTTTATTCTAGACAGAAATTATAAATAAAAAAGTAATATGATGAAACAAATCATACTCTGAGATTAAGAAGCTCAAGCCTTTCCTATGTAAGGGGTATGACATCCTTAGTTGAGTCTTGCAGAACATGTACTTTTGCATACTCTGTATTGAGAACCATATTTGAGCTCCTAGTATGGTCACCAATCCACAGAGCCCAAAAGCCATAGCTTGGGTGTACAATGAATGGGTTTCTCGACCCACCTAATGATAACAAAAATAAAACAATAATACATTTCTGCATTAGGCAGATGTTTCTATCGTCAGCTAGAGGAACCCAAAAAAAAAAAAAAAGAAAAAGAAAAACCTGTCTTGGCTCACACAATACTGTTTGGTCTTTACACTCTGTGCATTTCACTTCCATGGGCACCAGGTGTCTTGGAAAGGACTGGCAGGACGATGAATCTCTGGATAGATCTAGTAAGTTCTTGGTAATTAGGGTTAGGTTGTATGCTGTCATGTACTGGATAATTTTTTTGATGTTTATGTCAGATGGTGGATAGCAGTTGTGTTCACTCCTTCCATCAGTTGAATCTGTCGGGACCTTCTTGACACTTTTGACCTTCTTGAACATTTCTTTTTGTGTGTGAAAGAGATGCCACTTTGACACAGCTTTATGTATACAAGACTTCCTTGGCACTGAACAGGGGCAGTGCCAGGTGTTTTTCTTCAAATCGTATCACCATTACTCTTCCAAGTCTGCTGTAACACGAACGTTTTTGTTCAAATTTGTTGGGTGGGCCACCTATTTGCACTGACACTGACAAAGGAACACCTTTGGCTGCAGCATCTTTCTTCAGCTGAATTAACTGATGTTTCCTTGCTGCTCCAAACCACTTCTGCTCAGCTGTAACAGACAGTGTGTCTTCTGCAAGCTCAGTCTGTGTTTTATCAACATGTGGGCAATAAGATAAGGACTGCAAGTGGTCACATTCAAATGGGCAAAGTCAACGTTGTTTTTGGTTTTCTTAAGTTGTTCTTTAAAAGCTTCAAGTTGCAATGAACCTAATCAGCTGTTTTAGGCTTCACTTGTTGGACTGATGTTACTAACTCATCCACAACATCAGCAGTCATCAGATTTTCCATCTCCATTATTGGACAAGACCCTTGAAGCAATAGAAATGATAAGGAAATATGTTTAATTGAACATAATTAGAGGAATGCATTGATTTTATACATACAGTACATCCTTTTTTGTAGATATTGAACTGTTGCCTGAATATTATTGTGCATATTGTCTTTCATCTAGAAGACCGGGTTCTTAAGTCAATTACCTGAGGAACTTTTACTGGTGGCATTCCCAAATTGAAGGTCTGAATCAGGTGTAACACCAGGGGAAACTGCTGATTTGTTACTATTATCTGTCACCGAATGTGTGGTCTCTATAATTGGACCTTTGATGCGACGGGAATGATTCAGAAATGATCATATAATTTCAGTAGAGACTTAATAGTTAATCCTGTTTTAAGATATTGAAACATTGCCTGAAGATTACTGAGAACATTGCATACGTGTTTTGAAGTACAGTTAGTTCTTAATAAGTCCATTACCTGTTGAGCTTTCAGTGATGGCATTAGCAAACTGAAGGTCTGAATCAGGCGTAGCTGCTGGCTGGTCCACATCATTACGTGCAGGATGGCATAATATGTGGGTCATCAACAGGGACCTATTGATTACTGTCTTTTCACAGTAACAACAGTGAAAGTGAGGCCTTTCCCGACATGTATCAATGCATTTCACAATGGTGAAATCTGAAAAATGGAAATGGTTATAAATTTCTCCAAACCCAGTGAATGTAACAATAACTTAATATACCTTCAGTACTTCATTGCATGCAAATTATCAGCTTTGGAAACCAAACTTTGTGCTTTACGGCGGCTTCCAAGTGTTTCTGCAGGTGAAGCTGTAGTATGTGAGGAATGTCTTTGTGGGTGTTGCAAAATGGACATTGTTGAAACTTGGACTTCAGAAGACATTTATGTTCTGTTTCTGACAATACGGTAATGTGTTTCATGTTTTCTGTAAAACAGAGGCCCTTGGTCAGTTATATTTTGGAGTCTGGGACACACAAACAACATCCTAAAAACCTGAACTATGCTTAACACAAATCACTAAAACAGGCTGAACATTTAAAATAATTAACAAACTTGACACCAACCCGTTCCTCTTAATACAATAGTTTTATCAGCTGAATGTCACATTGAAAAAATGACAACTGAATTTCACCTCCATAAACTCTGTAGACTATGTTTTCTCTCACAACCGTAATGAACAGAAGAGCTGGTTTACTAGGCAACATCAAGAAAATAATGCAGATTACAGGTAAAATCAGCTAAATAAATTATTCAGTCAATTGGTTTGTTTCCCATCACAGCAAGCCCCAATTTATGACGTGATGAGACACTCTGGACAGTAATTTACAGCCAAAAAAAAGATATTAAAAATTTTGAATAAATATTGAATTAAAGATTCAAAGTGCTGCACTGTAGTGTGAATTGTCAGATCTGAGTTGACCTAAGGCAATTAAAAAATAGCACTGGCGTGTTGTTATAGCTTAAAATTGTATTTTTGAATATGAAAAATGTATAGAGGTCGTACCTCGGTGACCTTAGCTTACAGCCATCATAAATGAAGCTAAATGTTTTACAAGTCTCTCCAGACTTCCCTTCTTTACCCAAAACAATCTATTTACTCACCCTTGTGGCAACCTAAACTGTTTGCTGTTATTTTTTCCATGAACCACAAAATGTGAATTTTTGAAATACACGCTCCTCTTTTCCATTGAGCGTGGTTCAAAGTGAGCACAGATGTCAAGCCCCAAACCGGGTAAAAAAAACTACATTCTCTTGTAAAATACGCTCTCATACTTCATGTTGGTCTGGTGTTGGTTTTTGACCCTCTGCAGAACATTAAAATCCACATTTTCAAGAACTTGGGAGAAATACCAAAGTTATTATTTCTCATTTAATTATACGTCATTGTTGTGTTAGAAGACTAAAACTCCCCTTTACAAATGAATAACACCAAGTCAAATATATGCTTCATCCATTATAAATACACAATTGTGCACTGAACACATCATTATCTATATTATTCAGACCTCAGAAAAATCACATTGAATGCCCATAAAATTCTTTTGTTTTTCTAAACAGGACTGTTTCTTTAATACCTTATTATACACTAACATGTATACATTAAAGTGTTACATCACACGCAATGCAAAACATCCATGTATCAGGCTACTTTACTGTAAAAAGCATATTAGATATTTAAACTATTTCATTTTTAAACTTCACATACATTACAATATGAAGAAAACAAGTTTACAATATCAAAATCTTATTAATATTGCTAAAGCTGGAAAACAATTGTAGAACTTACCATGAAATACATTACTCATAAAATCTTTAACCTCTGTAACAGCTGATAATTCTGTGTGTCAGTTACGTTCTATTTTTCTGTTCTTCCTGTTTCTTCACAATTCCACTGAGCAAAAACAAGTGATGGTGGTCAACTGGAATATACAGGTGCATCTCAATAAATTAGAATGTCGTAGAAAAGTTCATTTATTTCAGTAATTCAACTCAAATTGTGAAACTTGTGTATTAAATAAATTCAATGCACACAGACTGAAGTAGTTTAAGTCTTTGGTTCTTTTAATTGTGATGATTTTGGCTCACATTTAACAAAAACCCACCAATTCACTATCTCAAAAAATTAGAATACATCATAAGACCAATAAAAAAAACATTTTTAGTGAATTCTTGGCCTTCTGGAAAGTATGTTCATTTACTGTATATGTACTCAATACTTGGTAGGGGCTCCTTTTGCTTTAATTACTGCTTCAATTCGGCGTGGCATGGAGGTGATCAGTTTGTGGCACTGCTGAGGTGGTATGGAAGCCCAGGTTTCTTTGACAGTGGCCTTCAGCTCATCTGCATTTTTTGGTCTTGACAATACCCCATAGATTCTCTATGGGGTTCAGGTCTGGTGAGTTTGCTGGCCAGTCAAGCACACCAACACCATGGTCATTTAACCAACTTTTGGTGCTTTTGGCAGTGTGGGCAGGTGCCAAATCCTGCTGGAAAATGAAATCAGCATCTTTAAAAAGCTGGTCAGCAGAAGGAAGCATGAAGTGCTCCAAAATGTCTTGGTAAACGGGTGCAGTGACTTTGGTTTTCAAAAAACACAATGGACCAACACCAGCAGATGACATTGCACCCCAAATCATCACAGACTGTGGAAACTTAACACTGGACTTCAAGCAACTTGGGCTATGAGCTTCTCCACCCTTCCTCCAGACTCTAGGACCTTGGTTTCCAAATGAAATACAAAACTTGCTCTCATCTGAAAAGAGGACTTTGGACCACTGGGCAACAGTCCAGTTCTTCTTCTCCTTAGCCCAGGTAAGACGCCTCTGACGTTGTCTGTGGTTCAGGAGTGGCTTAACAAGAGGAATACGACAACTGTAGCCAAATTCCTTGACATGTCTGTGTGTGGTGGCTCTTGATGCCTTGACCCCAGCCTCAGTCCATTCCTTGTGAAGTTCACCCAAATTCTTGAATCGATTTTGCTTGACAATCCTCATAAGGCTGCGGTTCTCTCGGTTGGTTGTGCATCTTTTTCTTCCACACTTTTTCCTTCCACTCAACTTTCTGTTAACATGCTTGGATACAGCACTCTGTGAACAGCCAGCTTCTTTGGCAATGAATGTTTGTGGCTTACCCTCCTTGTGAAGGGTGTCAATGATTGTCTTCTGGACAACTGTCAGATCAGCAGTCTTCCCCATGATTGTGTAGCCTAGTGAACCAAACTGAGAGACCATTTTGAAGGCTCAGGAAACCTTTGCAGGTGTACCAAAGACTTAAACTACTTCAGTCTGTGTGCATTGAATTTATTTAATACACGAGTTTCACAATTTGAGTTGAATTACTGAAATAAATGAACTTTTTCATGACATTCTAATTTATTGAGATGCACCTGTATATATATTCACAGTGCATCCGGAAAGTATTCACAGCGCTTCACTTTCCACATTTTGTTATGTTACAGTCTTATTCCAAAATGGATTAAATTATTTTCCTAAATTCTACAAACAATACCCGATAATGACAACGTGAAAGTTTGTTTGAAGTCTTTGCAAATTTATTTAAAAAACACCACACATGTACATAAGTACAGGTGCTGGTCATATAATTAGAATATCATCAAAAAGTTGATTCATTTCACTAATTCCATTCAAAAAGTGAAACTTGTATATTATATTCATTCATTACACACAGACTGATATATTTCAAATGTTTATTTCTTTTAATTTTGATGATTATAACTGACGACTAAGGAAAATCCCAAAATCAGTATCTCAGAAAATTAGAATATTACTTAAGACCAATACAAAGAAAGGATTTTTAGTCATCTTGGCCAACTGAAAAGTATGAACATGAAAAGTATGAGCATGCACAGCACTCAATACTTAGTTGGGGCTCCTTTTGCCTGAATTACTGCAGCAATGCGGCGTGGCATGGAGTCGATCAGTCTGTGGCACTGCTCAGGTGTTATGAGAGCCCAGGTTGCTCTGATAGTGGCCTTCAGCTCTTCTGCATTGTTGGGTCTGGCATATCGCATCTTCCTCTTCACAATACCCCATAGATTTTCTATGGGGTTAAGGTCAGGCGAGTTTGCTGGCCAATTAAGAACAGGGATACCATGGTCCTTAAACCAGATACTGGTTGCTTTGGCACTGTGTGCAGGTGCCAAGTCCTGTTGGAAAATGAAATCTGCATCTCCATAAAGTTGGTCAGCAGCAGTAAGCATGAAGTGCTCTAAAACTTCCTGGTATACGGCTGCGTTGACCTTGGACCTCAGAAAACACAGTGGACCAACACCAGCAGATGACATGGCACCCCAAACCATCACTGACTGTGGAAACTTTACACTGGACCTCAAGCAACATGGATTGTGTGCCTCTCCTCTCTTCCTCCAGACTCTGGGACCCTGATTTCCAAAGGAAATGCAAAATTTACTTTCATCAGAGAACATAACTTTGGACCACTCAGCAGCAGTCCAGTCCTTTTTGTCTTTAGCCCAGGCGAGATGCTTCAGATGCTGTCTGTTGTTCAAGAGTGGCTTGACACAAGGAATGCGACAGCTGAAACCCATGTCTTGCATACGTCTGTGCGTAGTGGTTCTCCCCCACATTTTTGAATGGGTTTTGTTTCACAGTCCTCTCCAGGGTGCGGTTATCCCTATTGCTTGTACACTTTTTTCTACCACATCTTTTCCTTCCCTTCGCCTCTCTATTAATGTGCTTGGACACAGAGCTCTGTGAACAGCCAGCCTCTTTTGCAATGACCTTTTGTGTCTTGCCCTCCTTGTGCAACATGTCAATGGTCGTCTTTTGGACAACTGTCAAGTCAGCAGTCTTCCCCATGATTGTGTAGCGTACAGAACTAGACTGAGAGACCATTTAAAGGCCTTTGCAGGTGTTTTGAGTTAATTAGCTGATTAGAGTGTGACACCAGGTGTCTTCAATATTGAACCTTTTCACAATATTCTAATTTTCTGAGATACTGAATTTGGAATTTTCCTTAGTTGTCAGTTATAATCATCAAAATTAAAAGAAATAAACATTTGAAATATATCAGTCTGTGTGTAATGAATGAATATAATATACAAGTTTCACTTTTTGAATGGAATTAGTGAAATAAATCAACTTTTTGATGATATTCTAATTATATGACCAGCACCTGTATTTACAGCCTTTGCTCAATACTTTGTTGAAGCACCTTTGGCACCAATTACAGCCTCAAGTCTTTTTGAGTATGATGCTACAAGCTTGGCACACCTATTTTTGGGCAGTTTCTCCCATTCTTCTTTGCAGGACCTCTCAAGCTCCATCAGGTTGGATGGGGAGTGTCGGTGCACAGCCATTTTCAGATCTCTCCAGAGATGTTCAATCGGGTTCAAGTCTGGGCTCTGGCTGGGCCACTCAAGGACATTCACAGAGTTGTCCCGGAGCCACTCCTTTGTTATCTTGGCTGTGTGCTTAGGGTCATTGTCCTGTTGGTAGATGAACCTTCGCCCCAGTCTGAGGTCCAGAGCGCTCTGGAGCAGGTTTTCATCAAGGATGTCTCTGTATATTGCTGCATTCATCTTTCCCTCGATCCTGACTAGTCTCCCAGTTCCTGCCGCTGAAAAACATCCCCACAGCATGATGCTACCACCACCATGCTTCACTGTAGGGATGGTATTGGCCAGGTGATGAGCGGTGCCTGGTTTCCTCCAAACATGATGCTTGCCATTCAGGCCAAAGAGTTCAATCTTTGTTTCTCATGGTCTGAGAGTCCTTCAGGTGCCTTTTGGCAAACTCCAGGCGGGCTGTCATGTGCCTTTTACTGAGGAGTGGCTTCCGTCTGGCCACTCTACCATACAGGCCTGATTGGTGGAGTGCTGCAGAGAGAGTTGCTCTTCTGGAAGGTTCTCCTCTCTCCACAGAGAAAATGCTGGAGCTCTGTCAGAGTGACCATCGGGTTCTTGGTCACCTCCCTGACTAAGGCCCTTCTCCCCCGATCACTCAGTTTGGCCGGGCGGCCAGCTCTAGGAAGAGTCCTGGTGGTTCCAAACTTCTTCCATTTACGGATGATGGAGGCCACTGTGCTCATTGGGACCTTCAATGGTGCAGATATTTTTCTGTACCCTTCCCCAGATCTGTGCCTCGATACAATCCTGTCTCGGAGGTCTACAGACAATTCCTTGGACTTCATGGCTTGGTTTGTGCTCTGACATGCACTGTTAACTGTGGGACCTTATATAGACAGGTGTGTGCCTTTCCAAATCATGTCCAATCAACTGAATTTACCACAGGTGGACTCCAATCAAGTTGTAGAAACATCTCAAGGATGATTAGTGGAAACAGGATGCACCTGAGCTCAATTTTGAGTGTCATGGCAAAGGCTTTGAATACTTATGTCCATGTGATTTTTTTTTTTTCATTTTTTATTTTTAATAAATTTTCAAAGATTTCAAACAAACTTCTTTCACGTTGTCATTATGGGGTATTGTTTGTAGAATTGAGGAAAATAATGAATTTAATCAATTTTGGAATAAGGCTGTAACATAAAATGTGGAAAAAGTGAAGCGCTGTGAATACTTTCCGGATGCACTGTATATATATAGATAGATAGATAGATAGATATACTGTATATATATATATATATATATATATATTAAAGGGAAGCTGATATCTGTGTATAAATGTTTATTGTGAATGTGAATCATCTTTGACAACTTTTGGATGAAGAAATAATCTGCTAACATGTTTCATGGTATATGCAAACCATGTTTCGTGCAAATTCACCCAGTTTTGTCATTCATTTTCATTTCTGTTACGTTTAATAGAAAAGAGATTTGTTCACTTTTTACTACAGAAAGACAGACACATATTGTTTGGATGCCTTGTGCAGAAGCACCAGTTTCTATTTTCATGTCACAACTCTTGTGGCTTCAAAACATGTTAAACATGAGCCTGTCAGCACATCAGTCATGTTAAACTAGAGTTTTGTTCCTCTTGATGGCATGTGGTCCAGCTACACTGTCTGACAAAGTATACTGCACTGGTGGAGTAACAATAGATCACAATAAATAACAGATCAGCTAGATCTAGACTTTATTATTATTGAATATAACTATTGACATTTTTGGGAACACTTTACAATAAAGTTCCATTTGTTAACATTAGTTAATGCTTTATGTATCATGAACTAAGAATGAAGAATATATTTTTTTACAGCATTATGTGAGTTGGGGGCTGGGCTGAGTCAGTGTTGGTGGGTGGGGTCTAGACAGGTCACTCAAAACGGGAAATTTCATTGCAGCACAGAGATGCAGTGTTTGCATTTTTCGAGATAAATGACTTATAGTACAGTTAACTATACTTATAGTTGTTTCTGCATATTAAGCTGGGATAGAGAAAGTATTTTAACACAGAAAATGTTACAGTAGTATACCTTTAATGTTCAGTTAAAGGCCATAGTATCATGACATAACAGTGTGGACAATAAATCAAGGGACACATGTTAGTGAGAGAATGTAATACACAGCATTTAATTTAACAGAAAGGAAATGTAGAAATCCACTGATTTAGCACTTTTGTCAAAGGTGTTTGATTCGCAGTTCTGGGGTCATGAGGAAACGACACTAGTGCAATAAGTTCATTTAAATGTCCTTATTTTTTTCACTAGACTATTACAGTTTTAAATAAGTTCAAATTTAACATTATACATGCTGTGGGATTGCAGATTTAAGTGTCACTATAAGATCAGGTGATCCACTGTCTCTCATATAACACCACATGAAAAACTAAAGTGATGCACTTTGTATTGTGCTTTCAAGGTATTCGGTATCATGATTCTGTGAGATCGTCTACACATGTTTGCATCTTGTTTTTGATGGAGAGGAAAGTGATGTAACCAGTTCAGGGATGGGGATTATTAGAAGGCCATGATAGATAAAGGCCAATGAAGGGAATTAGACCAGGACACTGGGGTATACCCCTATTCTTTACAAGAAGTGCCCTGGGATTTTTAATGACTACAGAGAGTCAGGACCTTGGTTTAATGTCTCATCCAAAGAACAGTGCATTTTTACAGGATGCATCCAGCAACTTGAACAAGAGTGTTATGGCACAATTTGTTTCTCATGCTAACTAAGGCTATCACCTTTTGTCTGTGATGGCTCTCGGTGCCCCAGCCCCATTCTGTGAATTGGTGGCCCACTGTTCATGATTCAGTCAATGTCTGAATCAAATGTCAATGCATTCCCACAGGTGTGGACCCTTCCTTATTTCTATGAAAATGAAGTCGTCCGAGTCATAGACAGTGCTGTGAAAAAGTATTTGCCCCCATTCTGATTTCTTCTGTTTTTGCATATATCTCATACTAAAATTCAAACAAAATCTAACATAAAACATAAATAATTGAGGGAAACATGAGTTCTGCTCTCTACCACAAAATCCTAAAGGAGAACATCCGGTCATCAGTCCGTGAGTTGAAGCTCAAGCGCAACTGGATTATGCAGCAAGACAATGATCCAAAGCATAGGAGTAAGTCCACCTCTGAATGGCTCAAAAGAAGCAAAATTGAAGTTTTGGAGTGGCCTAGACAAAGTCCTGACTTGAATCTGATTGAGATGCTGTGGCAGGACCTTAAACGGGCAGTTCATGCTCGAAAACCCTCCAATGTGACTGAACTAAAACAGTTCTGCAAAGAAGAGTGGGACAAAACTGCCCCACAGTGTTGTGAAAGACTGATCTCCAGTTATCGGAAGTGTTTGGTTGCAGTTGTTGCTGCTAAAGGTGGCAGCTATTAAGTTTAAGGGGGAAGATAGTTTTTCACATGGGTGATATAGGTTTTGGATAACTTTTTTGCTTCAATAAAAAATATATATATATTGAAAACTGTATTTTGTGTTTACACAGGGTGCCTTTGTTTTAAAACATATCTCATTTGAAGATCTTAAACAATTTAGTATGAAAAATACACAAAAACAGAAGAAATCAGGAAGAGGGCAAATACTGTCACAGAACTGTAGTTATGCTGACTGAATTAGGGCTGGAGAAACCCCAGTCTGTGGTGGGATCAACTGCATTCTTTGTTTAAGGTTCACCTGAATACTTTGTAACCACCTGGAAGGACTGCCCACTGAATGCCTGTAAAATACAATGTATGCCTCCTTATGTTTGACTTGATGATGGCCACTAGATGGTAGTGTTAAGGGGTTTCTTCTGAAGTTTATATGATTGATCTGTATAATAAGCAGTACATGCCTCTTTGTTGTATTTCTGACACAACTTCTCCCTTACGTACTGGAACCAAGCCTATTATTAGTAACTGTGACAAAGCAATTAGTTACTGTAATCAAATTACTTAAAAAAAAAAAAAAAAGTATTACACTTTACATTTGGGTTATTAGACTACAGTTACTAAGTGTATTTATTTTAAGTACATTGCTTGAGCTACACATATTTCTAAAATAATATTATGTAAAATACAATTAAAATGTGAAATGTTCATCTATAATATGTTTCTATAACAGCTGGAGAGTCACTAATGAGTGATTATAGGGACACTTGAGGTGCTGAGTGTATGACTTGCATGTTACAATAAACAATGAGAACATATAGACATTATTTTGAATTCGTTAAGCAGAACAACAAACGTTTCTAGGAAAAAAGTAATTTAAAGGAATAATTAGTAATGTGATCGCTTTTCTCATGAAGTAATGAGTAGTGTAATCTGATTACAGTTTTAAAGAGTAATTACAGTACTAATGTGTTGTAGATTACTTTCTAAGTAACACTGGATCTTAATGACTCTACATAACACAAGCTGCTCATGTGGCATCCGATTCATGTTTTTAAACATTATATTTTTCCCCTGCAGACTCTACTGCAGTCAACAGAGGCCAAAGCAGTCAATTCAGCAATGATAACAAGTAAATATAAAAAGGAAGTGCATCCTAAATACAGATGAAATGCTTCAAACTAATAAACAAGCAAATACAAGTGCCAACAATACAATTCAAAGTTTGAAAAAGAGATGAGTTTTGAGTTACAGTAAAGGTATAACCACTTCTGAATTTGAATGTTGACTGAATGTTCCCAATAGGTGAGAGGAGAGAGAGGGACCAGGTGTCAGTATCCTGCAGGATAGCCTCTTTTCCTGTCATCACATTTAGCACAGATTTTCCCCTCTTGTTGCACAATTGCCTGAACCTTTGCTATTGTGTCTTTGGGTAGTATTACCTTTATTTCATGAAGATATTTCCGATGCAAGTCCTGATATACACTCTGCAGGATTTGTATACACATCCACAAACAGCCACACATAAACACACATAAACAAAAGACAAAATCGGAATAATTTTTAGTATGTTGATTATGTGAATCTGCTTATCAAGTTTTACATTAAAGGTGCACTTAGTTAGCGCTCAGTTATTTTTTACTAATTGCTAGACTTTTAAACAAAGGAATAATTACAGTAGCATAGTATTTTAAAAGAAATTAGGCCTGACAAATTAATGCATTAATTTAATTAATTAAATGACAAATATTGACGCAGTTAATCAGAAATGCTCCTAATATCGGACCAATTCAATGCTTGATTTTTTCATGAATTTGTGGCAGTAGGGGGCAGTCAGCATGACTCTAGCTGTACAGGCAACACGCCTCGTAAAATCAAGGAGCAGGCAGCACAGTCTTCCACAGATCCGTTTCAAACTACGTTTAACTTCGCATGTCATTCTAAAAACACAGCGCTTATGACTAGAGGTGCTGAAAACTAGTGAGACACAATGCAACCAATGTCAGATGCTCCAAAAGCGTCCGTCTTACGCATGAGTACATAGACCAACAATTAATAATAGTGCAGAGGTAAGTAGGGAAATAATAGGGTTATGTTTAATGATATCGAAATAAAAAACAAACAACAGTTTGATTTTTAAGCCATTTTTTCTTAATAGCTTTACCTGTCTGCTGCCACAATACATGTGCATGATGTGATGTATTTAAATGATCTGAATTACAATATTTATTATATATTACACCGATCAGCCACAACATTAAAACCACTCGTCTAATTTGGTGTAGGTCCCCCTCGTGCCGCCAAAACAGCGCCAAACCCCATCTCATATAGTATTCTGAGATGATATTCTTCTCATCACAATTGTACAGAGTGGTTATCTGAGTTACTGTAGACTTTGTCAGTTCAAACCAGTCTGGCCATTCTCTGTTGACCTCTCTCATCAACAAGGTGTTTCTGTACACAGAACTGCCACTCACTGGATATTTTTTGTTTTTGGCACCATTCTGAGTAAATTCTAGAGACTGTTGTGTGTGAAAATCCCAGAAATACTCAAACCAGCCCGTCTGACACCAACAATCATGCCACGCTCCAAATCACTGAGATCACATTTTTCCCCATTCTGATGGTTGATGTGAACATGAACTGAAGCTCCTGACCCGCATCTGCATGATTTTATGCACTGCTGCCACACGATTGGCTGATTAGATAATCGCATGGATGATTGTTTGTGTCAGATGGGCTGGTTTGAGTATTTCTGTAACTGCTGATCTCCTGGGATTTTCACACACAACAGTTCAAATACAATTGTGGAGAAAATAATATATTCTAAGAATGCTATTCTGAGATGCGGGCTGGCACTGTTTTGGTGGCATGAGGGGGACCTACACAATATTAGGCAGGTGGTTTTAATGTTGTGGCTGATATGTGTTTATTTATAGCACATTATGTGTGCTGCCATGTTGAGATCACATGACCAGCTGAATATTACTTTATCTCAATAATCCCTTGTAATTTAGAACCATTTTTGCATGATATTGCATCAACACAACACAGGTGTCAATGAAACAAACACAAATATTACTAAGTGCACCTTTATGCAACTTTTGTCATCAAGTGTAAGAATCTGACCTCCTCAAAGTCACTTTCCACAGATGTCCTGTTGGGCATTAACTGATTGTGAAGTCTGGGTTCATTAACGGCTTTGTTCAGATCATAGTTAAAGAACAGGACATTCAGGATCACCTAAGATGAGAGAGACAGGAGAAGTTAAAAGCTATGTTATTATAACAAATACATTTTAAGACAGACATATTTAAAATGACAAAATTATATTAAAACAATCTTTTGCAGGCCCTATTCGGAATAAACAAGTAAATTTACTGATATTGGCATTTGTTAGGGGCTGTAAACGTATAGTATGTTACATAAAGGTGGAAATATGTATCCAAACATGAGCCATGTTTAAATAATTAAAATCTTTAGTTACCTGAGCAGTTCCTGTGGTGATTTTTGGCCCACCTGAAGCCCCAACCACCATTCTGACTTTGTTGTGTTTGTCAAATATTATCGTGGGAGACATTGATGAAAGTGGTTGTTTACCTGGTCAAAAGACAAAAGAAGAATGTATAAACTGTCACTGAACTGTACTTTAACTGTCAATACTTACCATGTTCCAAAAAGAGCAGTGTTGGTTATAACTAATTTAAACTCATATGAGTTTTATACCTGGTTGAATGAAGTTATTGGGTGAAGGGGGCACCCCATTGCCATTATTAAAACCAGGAGAGCAGAAATCATCCATCTGGTTATTAAAGATTATGCCAGTTGAGGGTGACATCACCAGAGAACCAAAACTGGAAAAGTTAACAAACACAAGAATGTTTTCAAGTTGAGAAAATATCATCTTTAAACATTTTTGAATAGACAAGGTCTTGAGTAGGGGTGAAGCAATCATTTAAGTGAAATTGACCAAAAACGTGACCCCCCCCATAAACAAAACAAAACAAAAACAAAAACCAAACAAACAAATGATGACCCCCTCTCCACCATGGAAAGTGCCTACAATGAGCATGCAAGTGTCGTAAATGGACCTTGGAGCAGTGGAAGATGGTCACATGGTCCGATGAGTCCCGTTTTCTTTTACATCACGTGGACGTGTATGTGTGCACCATTTACTTGGGGAAGTGATGGCACCAGGATGCACTGTGTGAAGACGACAAGCCGTTGGAGGAAGTGTGATGTTCTTGGCAATGTTCTGCTGGGAAACCCTGGGTCCGGCCGTTCATGTGGACATCAATTTGACACGTGCCACTTACCTAAACATTGTTGGCCTCTTTCAGCAGGATAATGCACCCTACCACACTGCACACATCGGGAATGGTTTAAGGAACATGAAGAATTAATAACTTAATAATAATAACTCCTTACATTTATATAGCGCTTTTCTAGGCACTCAAAGCACTTTACATAGTTTAGGGGGAATCTCCTCAACCACCACTAGTAGCAGCATCCACCTGGATGATGCGACGGCAGCTATAGTGCGCCAGTACGCTCACAACACACCAACTATTGATGGAGAGTAAAGTGATGTAACCAATTCAGGGATGGGGATTATTAGAAGGCCATGATAAATAAAGGCCAATGAAGGGAATTAGACCAGGACACTGGGGTATACCCCTATTCTTTACAAGAAGTGCCCTGGGATTTTTAATGACTACAGAGATTCAGGACCTTGGTTTAAAGTCTCATCCAAAGAATAGTGCATTTTTACAGTATAGTGTCCCTTTCACTATACGGGGGCATTAGGACCCACACAGATCACAGGGTGAGCACCCCCTGCTGGCCTCCATAATAACTCTTCCAGCAGCAACCTTAGTTTTCCCCAAGTGGTCTCCCATCCAGGTACTGGCCAGGCTCAACCCTGCTTAGCTTTAGTGGGCAACCAGGCAAGAGCTGCAGGGTGAGATGGTTGCTGGTGAGGTGTTACCTTGGCCTCATAATTCCCCAGATCTCAATCCGATTGAGCATCTGTGGGATGTGCTGGACCAACAAGTCCGATCCACAGTGGCTCCACCTCACAACTTACAGGACTTGAAGGATCTGCTGCTAATGTCTTGGTGCCAGATACCACAGGACACCTTCAGAGGTCTTGTAGAGTTCATGCCTCGGCGGGTTGGCGCTGTTTTGGTGGCACACGGAGGACCAACTGCATTTTAGGCAGGCGGTCAAAATGTTTTGGCTCATCAGTATATATATATATATATATATATATATATATATATATATATATATATATATATAAGCTGAAGTATGTAACTTCTACGACAGTATCGCCACCGAACAGAATTTAAACAATGTTTTCAAAACAGCTTTCCGAAGACTGCAATTGTACAAACAGTCAGATGGTCCCACCCCCCACTTAGACCCAATGCCGTAAGTTGGTTGCTCAAAATAAACACAGGACTTTTTAATAGCACCAGAGACATAGTTTACAGAAAATTAAAATATGAATGGCTTACTTATAGTTGTCTCTGAATATTAAGCTAGAATATAAGGAAGTATTTCAACACTGAAAAAGTTACATCAGCTTTAACTCCATATTTTGTAAAAATGTAGTTCTGACTGGAATCGTGTCTCTTATATCTGTCCTGTGTTAGATGAGTTTAACTCAGCTATACTCAGATTCAGAGAAAACTATGTGAAAATTAAATAATCCACATTTTGCTGGATAATCAAAAACTTTGAAGGCATTTTTTCTCAGTTTCAGTGTTGGTATATTCCTTTCAGCTGTGTGGGGCAGAATAGGCTACTAACAACAAAAAATAACTCACTCCTGGCTTGTAACTTTAGAGCCATCTCAAACCAAGCATTAAACAGGCTATTTTATTTAGCACTGTTGAATAAATAGTCACATTGTTTTGCACATTTGGATGTCTCCCTTTTCAAACACATCTGATTTAATTTGTCAGTTGAGACTCAATGATCTGAACTGGGTGTATCAGATTATTGAGACATCTAATGCGCAGTACTAGAGGCCCTCAGGCACATGATTAAAACACAATGATCTAGAAGGTTCTTGTTCTCTTACTGATCGTTGATACTGCTGGTGACGGCCACAGCACTACCATCTTCTGCGATGACAGAGAGGTGAGACGTCCCGTTGACATCAGGTACATAATACTCAGGTTCATAGTAGCTTCCTGGGTGAGTAGTGTTTGTGATCTTATTCCTGATGTTGTTTGCAAAGTGCTCTGAAGTCATGTTTTGGATGACCTTAACAAATGAGAATGAAAACAAGATTTACAAAGGCCATAAAAAAATCATTTTTGCTGTTACAGACATTACAATATGAGGCTCTCTACTCAGATCTTGAATTAAACTAGATCAGATGTTGTAGCTAATCTGGAGTTAAGACTTAATTTGAGAGATGGGTTGACTTAAAACTCATAATATAGGATGATATATCCAGTACGAATACTCCCAATAAATCCATAAGTACAAATATATACAAGCTGAACTCACATCATTAATGTCGACGTACAGTGGGTCTCCAAGTTTAGTCCTCTGGGCATAAGCAAAGCGAAATGCCTCTATTATGCGATGATATGTTAAAGTCCTCTTCTCATGTGTGGAAAGACTGTGAGGTGAGAAGTTGTAACCTAAAATGGAAAAGCTGAATTTTTGGTCTCAGTTGTCCCTTTAAATGTCATCCTATGTGTTCAAATGACTTTGAATGAAACCTGCAGACTTTAACCTCTGAAAAATCGTATGGTATAGATTAAAGCTGCATTTTAAGACTGTAATCGCAATATGGCCTTGCGAGATTAGTAAACTGCAAAAGGCTGCATTTTAAATAATCTGTATTGACCGCTTCAGTCAGTGATGTGTGATAAAACGGCACTCTCTAGCGGGTGTGTGCTGAGCAGAGCAGCACATTTAGATGATGTTTATCATATTATAATTAAAATGGTCTGGCCTTGTTTTGCCGGACAGCATAAGATGCATTTAATAGGTCCTGGATTCCTTCTCTCCCCCTCCGTGCAAAACGTTGCTGAATGACAAACAATACTTTCATTACAATCTCTATGGGTGAGTAAGAGTTAAGTGCAGGTGCATTTCAACATTACCAGGTTTGGACTTAGTAATTAAAACAAGGCTGATGAGTATGGTGTCTCTTTCATTTTTTTCTGTAGTGTTTCACAGTTGATTTAAAGTTGGTATTGCATGACTTGATCTTGTGTTTTGAGATGTGATGGTTAATCCCGGCACTGAGACTCATCAGACTTCCTACACTATATTTTTGTCTGGAAGTAGTTTAAACAGAGGCATAAAACTCTTGCAGTGGGGGCATTCATTCTGAACAGTGATTAAAATGTCCTGGGTTTTAAAGCACACATTTCAGCCAATCAGAAATAAGTATTCAGATACACCATGGTATTATTATAATTATATTTATTTATCACACATTATACATTTTGCACATATACAGTGAAATTCTTTTTTTCACATATCCCAGCTAAGCTGGGGTCAGAGTGCAGGGACAGCCATGATATGGCACCCCTGGAGCAGATAGGTTCAAGGGCCTTGCTCAAGGGCCCAACAGTGGCATCTTGGTGGTGCTGGGGCTTGAACCCCCAACCTTCTAATCAGTAACCCAGAGCCTTAACCGCTGAGCCACCACTGCCCCTAATCCACTGTTGTGTTAATTAATATTAACACTACATGACACGAAATTATTGGGGGGAGGGGGCACAAGGAAAATCTGGGGGCATTGCCCCCCCCAGACCTCCCATTATGACCACTCACAGATGAAGTGAATAACGCTGATCATCTCCTATGTGGACATCAGTTTGACACGTGCCACCTACCTAAACATTGTTGCAGACCAGGTACACCCCTTCATGGCAATGGTATTCCCTGATGGCAGTGGCATCTTTCAGCAGGATAATGTGCCTGCCACACTGCACACATTGTTCAGGAATGGTTTGAGGAACATGATGAAGGGCCACATGTCAAGGTCTGGGTAGATTAGATTGTAAGCGAACAAAGAGTTCTCGTAGTACATGTTGAATGCAGGAGAAATGGGCAGGAGTAATGACCTGAGCGACTTTAACAAGAGCCAATTTTTTATGGCCAGACGACTGGGTCAGAGCATCTCTAAAACGGCAAGGCTTTTGGGGGTGCTCCCGGTCATTAGTGGTGAGTAGCTACTGACAGTGGTCCAAGGAGGGACAAACCACAAACCGGCGACAGGGGGATGGGTGCCCAAGGCTCATCGATTCGAGAGGGCAACGAAGGCTATCCTGTCTGGTCCGAACCAACAGAAGGTCTACTGTTGCACAAGTCACAAAAAATGTTAATGATTGTTACAGGAGGAATGTGTCACAACACAGTGCATCGCAACCTGTCCACTGTCAAAAGTGCCTACAATGGGCACGAGAGCGTCGGAACTGGACCTTGGAGTAGTGGAAGAAGGTCGCCTGGTCCAATGAGTCTCATTTTCTATTACATCACGTGGACGTATATGTGTGCACCGTTTACTTGGGGAAGTGATGGCACAAGGATGCACTGTGGGAAGACGACAAGCCATTGGAGGGAGTGTGATGCTCTTGGCAATGTTCTGCTGGGAAACCCTGGGTCCGGCCATACATGTGGACATCAGTTTGACACGTGCCACCTACCTAAACATTGTTGCAGACCAGGTACACCCCTTCATGGCAATGGTATTCCCTGATGGCAGTGGCATCTTTCAGCAGGATAATGTGCCTGCCACACTGCACACATTGTTCAGGAATGGTTTGAGGAACATGATGAAGAGTTCAATGTGTTTCCCAGATCTCAATCCGATTCATGCCTTGGTGGGTCGGCGCTGATTTGGCGGAATGCGGATTAGGCAGGTGGTCATAATGTTTTGTCTCATTGGTGTAAGTGGAATTTGCAATTATTAATGAAAAATTACAATATGTTCTGATTGCTGTATTAATTATTTTGAATGCTTTGACCTTCTGTATAAAAATCTGTAAAAAGGACACGATCTTTTAGCCACGTATCCAACACACACACACACACACACACACACACACATCACACTCTCTCACCTTTGAGTATGTTGAGTATCAGAGCGAGCACAGGTCCGCTGGATGGAGCAGTAGGAACATAAACGATGTTATCTCCCATAGTAATGTTCAACGTCTTATTAATTTTTGCCTTGTATTTCTTAAGATCCTGAAGTGTTATATTCCCTCCTGTATTACAAGGAACAAACCCTTCATACTGATTTGCACGTGTATATATACTGTATACAACAAAATATTAATTTTGAATAAAATGAAAAAGAAAGCAAACATGAAATTACCTCTATCACTGATATCCTTCACTACATCATTGGCTAGAGACCCACTGTAAAAAACATCTGGCCCATAATCCGCTATCGTCTGATAGGTTTGCGCTAGTTTAGGAAGTCTTAAAATATCATTTTCCTTAAGGATTTTTTTTCTTGAAGTATCACAAAACACTTCACTGAAAAGCAGAAAGAGAAAAGGGCTTTTCACTTTTTACATTGTTAACATCAATGTCATTCACAACTCTGGGTAAATGAATCCTTAGTTATCTTGTTTCATGGTTCACACTGTTCAAGCTTTACCCTGGGTATTCATGTTTCACACTGTACATTTGTAAACTCTGGGCTAACAGTCTTTCCTCTTCTGAAACATACAGCAAAAACACGGAAAACACTGCTGTCACAGTTATTGATTATACATTATACCGGTTTTCTTCAGACGGAGAACCTAAACATCACATGAAAGTTTTGCAACTGCACAAAGCGCATGAATATTAAATGAGGTTAGCACGGAGATATTATATGATTGGTTGTGTGTTGCTGAACAACTTTCTATAACCATCTAAATGCTTGAGTATACTCTGGTTTACGCAGCTTTTCAAAGCATTCTCTTTTGACTGCGAGTGAATACGAACGCATTCGACGCAGGTGCGCTATGACTGCTTTGTGGTACTCTTTTAGGTCATAAGCAGGCGCACGAGGACTGTCCACATGTCGAGAAAATCTGGGCCACACACAGACGGTCTGCGCAGACTGTGCTGATGATGAAAAGCCCTAAAGCAGTGCAAAAGCAGCGAATAAACCCCTTTTCAAATTTAAAGTGTGAAACGTAGCTTTACCCGGGGTTAAAAGCAGGGTTTAAAAAGAAGATAACCAGGGTTAAGCACGGTGTGAAAAGCCCTAAAGAGGGAAGAGCAACAGCAAGGTAATGTAATAAACATTATTAGTGAGAATGATCAGACTGGTAGAGTGAGTTACAGGATTACTTGTTTGACAAATAAAAAATGTATAATGCTGCATGATTTAATATAAATTTACCACAATGCTTCATCATTCAGAATTGCTGAACGTTTGTTTTCAATGGCTTCAGCCAAAGCCTTGTTGATTTTAAAACCATCACATGCCAAATTTATACTGGGTTTGAACAGTTCCTTCCATGGCAGTCTTCCATATCTTTTGTGTGCCATCTCGTAACCACGAATTTGTCCTGGTACAGCAATGGAAAACACTCCTGCCATTGATACAAAAAAGAGGAGTGGTTTAGTTATTCAAAATGGGAAAAAAATTGTCTGATAGATTTACTTTATATTAGAGAGCACTAACAACAGCTTCTGTGTGAACTGCTGCATTTACTGATTATTTTCTTTTATAAAACCATCTTGGTTATATATTTATTAATGCTGATGTACCTTTCTGTGCCATCTGGGCATCAGTGCCAAACATGGTTTCATAAGCACTCATTGGAGCACTTTCTCTTGCATCAATTGTCTCCACATTTCCTGTGGAAGAAAACAACATTTCTAATTTCAGTGTACATGGAAAAGGATATAGTTTCTCCGTCAACTAAAAAAGGTCAACCACAGTGGTCTGTGCCCACTTGTCTCTCAAATGAGGTTTAGATCAACCACCTTTATATTTCTTATTTCATGTCTGTCCATTTTTAGCAGCTTCCAAGTCAAATTCTTTGTAAGTAGGGATGTCCCGATACTGGTATCAGATTTGTACTTGTACTCATCCTCATAAAACTGCTCAGATACCAAAATCTGATACCATCTGACGTACAAATTTAATTATGTTAACATTCAGCCCACTGATTAAAATCACATTTTGTCCTAGTATCATTATTAAACCACAAAGGCTGCAATTTAATGAGATAAATATTAGAGCTGTCAGAATTTATGCATTAATGCATGCAGTTAAATAAAAGTCTAACATGTTAATTTTTCTTAAATCACAATTAACGTTAATACAGTATAAACACTTCTGTGAAGGGGGGAACCTTTGTAATGACTCCCAGCAGAGACATTACACTGATGCACACTTCACACACAAACACAGAGCCCTTCTACCACAGTGAGCCTACAAGCTTAGCATAAAATAGCATAACGCAGTGGTCCGATTGACATTCTATGGGCGGTACTGTTGTAATACTCTCCTTTGACAGAGGTCATCTTAGTAATTAAAATAATCTCTGACAGTGCTTTCCTGTCAGTGATAAAATGATGTAAGGCACATTTTAATTACCACAGAAGCATATCAAGTCTTAACTATCACCAAAACGCAGAATAAGACATTTTTGTCTGGAAGCGCTTTTCATGGTGTGTTCAAAGCGGTGCTCAGCATTGGCATGAATCATAAATGCAGCTTCATGATTGCTGTAAAAAAAAGTGGATAGTCACAGTCTACCAGCAGATTAATATTGTGGAGGATGAGAGTTGAAGAGAATTAATGCGCATTGTGATGAAAATGCAACCTATGGGGAAACTATTTCTTTCAATTAGTCAAACTCCCACTTAGACTTTGGGAAACATTTGCTGTTACTCGAATTGGTGCTATTTTAGAGCATTTCTTGTATGGGAAATGGTAATAAAGCATTATATTTGTAATGATGAGTCAACAGAGTTGAGATCCATGTGCAGCTTTAATAACAATAAGCGTAGTTATACAGATAGGCAGGGGTCAATCACCAGCAACATCCAAGGCAATCCAGAGAGGTAGTCAATAAACAGGCAAGAGGTCAGGGCAGGCAGCAGACAATCACAGGTTATATCCAGGTTAACAAGGCAGTAATAGTAGGCAGGCAGCAACAGGTCAAAACAGGGTAAACAGTCCAGGATCATACACAGGAAATACAATAACTCAGCGACTGCTCAGAAAAGTCAGCCAGGGCAAAACAAGACTTCGCAAAGATAGTGAGTGAGATTGAGACTTAAGTAGCTAAGTAGATGAGGAACAGGTGAGCAGGTAATCAGTGCCAGGTACAGGGATTATGGGAAATGGAGTTCAGAGAGTTAAAGTCAATACTCAGGTGATGGAGCCTTCTGGTGGTGAGTGGAAGGAACTACAGAGGCGGGATTCATGACAATATTATTACATATTGTTTTGTTTTCTTTCCTAAGATGGAAATAAATGAATTTTGACAAGAAAATAAGTATATCTAGTGTCAAATTTCAGCACTTTCAAAATCTGCGATTAACTACAAAAATTATACTTTTAATCATGTTTAAAAAATTTAATCTACTGACAGCACTAATAAATATACAACCCTGATTCCAAAAAAGTTGAGAAAGTATAAAAAATGCTAAAAAAACAAAACAAAAAGGAGTGATCTGTAAATTCTATTCACCCTGTACTATATTGAAAGTACTACAACAATACATTATTTGATTTTTTTACCTTGTGAATTAAAATCCTTTTTTTTTACACTAATTTAAAATCAGATGCTTGCAACATGCTCCAAACAATTGGGTCAGTAGAGTGTTTACCACTCAGTAACTTTTAATAACACTTATTAAGCATTTTGGCACTGAAGATACAAGTTTGTTGAGTTTGGCCAGTGGAATTTCCCCCCACTCATCCATTATGCAGGTCTTAAGCTAAACAATTGGCCTCCGTTGCCATATAGTGCACAACATAATGCGCCAAACATTCTCAATTGGAGAAAGGTCAGGACTGCTGGCAGGCCAATCTAGCACACGCATTCCCAATGCAGGGACATCCCTGGAAAAGACACCATCTAGATGGCAGCATATATTGATCCAAAATTGGTTCATATCTTTTTGCATTAATGGTGCCCTCACAGATTTGCAGGTTACCCATGGCATAGGCACTGACACACCATCATACCATGACAGACACTGACTTTTGGACCTGATGCTGATAACAGCTTGGATGGTCCTTTTACTCTTTGGCCTGGAAAACATGATGGCTGTTTTCACATCATAAACATAGTAGCACTTTTTAGGTTGCTGTGTCAAGTTAAACATAGTTTGAAATGGAATTGCACTCTGTCCAGCTGTTTTTGAACCCAAGAATGCATTTTCATATTATGCTGTCTATAGCGTCAAGCAACGCTGAGTGAGGTTTGTTCTCTGTACTGCTGTGTGTTGCCTATACAGCTGGAGTTTGCGTACAGCCCCCTGCTGGAAATAGGTGGTACTTCAAGCTTGAATTGCTCCAATGTTGGGAATATTCTTATGGTCCATAATTAAAACATTAATTAATCACACTGAATTAATGCGTTATACAACAGCCCTAATAAATATACAAGCTAACCAAAGAATGTAGGGCATTGTGGAAGATCTATGGTGGCTAAGGTCTCTCAAACTCAAAGTACCTGTTGATGCATCATATATGTTGAAAATCACACCTCCTCCTATACCCATGTTGTGGGGATGAACCACACCCAAACACAGAAGAGTGGCAATAGCAGCATCAACTGCTGAACCTTTCAGCTTCAAGATGTCCCTGAAAACATAAAGAGTGAAACTGAAAAACTGACTGGTGTTGCAGACTCGAGGTTTGCAAAATGTACATTCTGACTGATTTTACATGCAAGAAACATATTAATTAAATGATCTTACTTCCCAATCTCAGAGCATTTCCCATTATCTGCTGCCACTGCTGCTTTATAAAAGCAAGCGTATGATGGGGGAGTGTGTTTATACCACAGTATATTCACGATCAAAACCATTGCAGCCACAAAAAAGACCACCAGACATCTAAAATTAGAGATGTGATATGCAATATTTATTCATTACACAAACAGAATAGAAATATTCTTTGCTATCTCTATTTTACTGTATAACTTTGTATAATCTACTCAATATATGTCAGTTGATACTTTTATCAGGGAATTTGCTATGAAACTCTACATCTTAGAGAATTGCTAGATCAAGAAGGTACCTTCGACGCTGGTTCAGAAGCTGACGCTGTGGGAGCTCCTCCAAGGGGTGGTGACCTTGAAACCCTATTCGATTCATTTGACTGACTAGTGAAGCTTGATGCGCCACCTATGCTGACCTAAAAGTGAGCATATAAGCAGAAGTCAATTCTGTACTGTCATAATTTCCTCTTTCTGGGCAACGTAGACATCTCTCAAGTACCTGGACCATAAACCACTGCTTTGCTGAGCTTTCTGCACCTGGTCAGCAGGAATGAGTTATGTTCTTCTCCCTTCTACCTGCATGTGCGAGCAAAGAAGTACAAAAAAAAAAACAGTGTGTTTACACTGCATTCTGAAAAGAGTATGTTGAAGAAAACTAAAAGAGCTACTTGCTAAATGTCTTTTTAAACAATGTCTCGGTTACAGTACGTAACCCTGGTTTCCTGAAATGAGGGAACGAGATGCTGCAAAGCTTTGTCGTAGCTACTGATTTTTTGCTGTTAAAGACTGAGAGATGCCTTCTCCTTCCCTCAGTCGAAAAAATCCTGACGTATGAAACTGACTCCTATTTATATGCTCACTATGATGTCAGCACAGGTGAAGCTTTACTAGCCAATCAAATCGGTGTGATTGAATAGGGTTTCAAGATCACCGACCCTGGGAGGCGCTCCCACGGCATTAGTTTCTGACGCAGGTTTATTATATAAACACACACATATATAATGTAAAACACAAATATATACACATACTGTATATACATATACTGTATATAGATATACAGTGCATTTATTCAGTGCATTTTACAATGCACAGTATTCAGACCCCTTAATTTTTTCACATTTTATGTTGCAGCCTTTTGCTAAAATGCTTTAAATTATAATTTTTTTTCACATCAATCTACACTCCATACCCCATAATGACAAAGCCAAAAAAAAAACAACAAAAAAAAAAACAGATTTGTGATAACTTTGTAAATGTATTAAAAAGAAAAAGTGAGGGGGGCCTGGGTAGCTCAGTGATGAAAGACCCTGGCTACCACCCCTGGAATTCACCAGCTCGCTAGTTTGAATCCCAGGGCGTGCTGAGTGACTCCACCCAGGTCTCCTAAGCTACCAAATTGGCCTGGTTGCTAGGGAGGGTAGAGTCACATGGGGTAACCTCCTCGTGGTCACTATAATGTGGCTTGTTCCCGGTGGAGCGCGTGGTGAGTTAAGCGTGGATGCCGCGGTGGATGGCTATGTCTCCGTGGCAATGCGCTCAACAAGCTACGTGATGAGATGCACGGGTTGGCGGTCTCAGACGCGGAGGCAGCTGGGATTCGTCCTCCGCCACCCGGATTGAGGCGAGTCACTACGCACCACGAGGACTTAAAAGCACATTGGGAATTGGGCATTCCAAATTGGGTGAAAAAAAAAAAGTGAAATATCACATTGATGTAAGTATTCAGACCTTTTGCTATGACACTTGAAATTTAGTTTAGGTGCACCTCATTTTTCTGGATCATCATTGAGATGTTTACACTTTTTGACTGGAGTCCACCTGTGGCAAATTCAATTGATTGGACATGATTTAGAAAGGCACACACCTGTCTATATAAGGTCTCACAGTTGAAAATTCATATCAGAGCACAAACCAAGCCATGAAGTCAAAGGAACTGCCTGCAGAGTTCAGAGACAGGATTGTGTTGAGGCACAGATCTGGGGAAGACTACAAATTTATTTTTTGGCTGCATTGAAGGTTCCCAAGAGCACAGTGGCCTCCATAATTCTTAAATGGAAGAAGTTTGGAACAACCAGCACTCTTCCTAGAGCTGGCCGCCCGGCCAAACTGAGTAATCAGAGGAGAAGGGCTTTGGTAAGAGAGGTGACCAAGAAAACGATGATCACTCTGGTTGAGCTCTAGAGATCATGTGTGTAGATGAGGGAAACTTGTAGAAGGACAACCAACACTACAACACTCCAACGATCTGGGCTTTATGGCAGAGTGACCAGATGGAAGCCTCTTCTCAGTGCAAGACATTAAAAGCACCTAAAGGACTCTCAGACTGTGAGAAACAAGATTCTCTGGTCTGATGAAACGAAGATTGAACTGTTTGGCCTCAATTCCAAGCATCATGTCTGGAGGAAACCAAGCACCACTCATCACCAGCATGATACCATCCCAACAGTGAAGCATGGTGGTGGTAGCATCATGCTGTGGGGGTGTTTTTCAGTGGCAGGGACTGGGGGACTGGTCAGGGTTGAAGGAAATCTGAATGCAGCAAAATACAAATATATCCTTAATGAAAACCTGGTCCAGAGCGCTCAGGACTTCAGACTGGGCTGAAGGTTCACCTTCCAACAGGACAATGACCCTAAGCACACAGCCAAGGTAACGCAAGAGTGGCTTAAGGACAACACTGTGAATGTCCATGAGTGGCCCAACCAGAGCCCGGACTTGAACCCAACTGAACATCTCTGGAGAGACCTGAAAATGGCTGTCCACCGATGGTCCCCATCATGAATACTTTCTGAATGCACTGTATATAGCATGTTTTATGCTACATCACTTTATAACCTGCTTCTCTGTAGTTCATGAAAAAACCCACACAACATTGAATACGGCTTGTCCACCAGTTCATAAAACCTGTTTTAAAAACCTTACAATAATACGTATCTTTGTTCTTTGTCAGAGTTCATTCTTTTGCATGTAAAGCGTACAGCACTCAAACAATATGCAAATCCAGATTTTTCTTTGACCACTTCCCTATTTTAGTATCCATCTTATTTTGCAATGAGAATTAAGCGTTAGTTCATATACTTCCTTTTTTCAGCACAATGCTTCGGTTTCAGGTGTAAAGGTAAATACATTAAAGAATAATAATATCAGGTTTTAATTGTGTGGGGTTATAATCTCTCACATGGCAACAGAATGTAGGCCTACAGCAGAATAAGAAGTCTATGAAAATTTAAATATATAATTTTCTAACGACTTTGCACACAGTCATAAAGAAATTAGATCTCTCATTCATTGCCTCCTCTAAGAACAATATTCACTGTAAAAATACACTCAATGAGCACTTTATTAGGAACACTATGGTCTTAATAAAGTGCCCGACATGGTCTGCTGTTGTAGCCGATCCGCCTCAAGGTTTGACATGTTGTGCATTCTGAGATGATATTGTGCTCACTACAATGTATCATCAGTGTTACCGTAGACTTTCTGTCAGCTCGAACCATTCTGGCCATTCTCTGTTGACCTCTCTCATCAACAAGGCATTTCTGTCTGCAGAACTGCTGCTCACTGGATGTTATTGGCACCATTCTGAATAAACTCTAGAGACTGTCGTGCGTGGAAATCTCAGGAGATCAGCAGTTACAAAAATACTCAAACCAGCCCATCTGGCACCAACAATCATGTCAGAGTCAAAAGGACTGAGATAGCATTTTTTCCCAACTTCTGATGGTTTATGTGAACATTAACTGAAGCTCCTGACCCGTATCTGCATGATTTTATGCATTGCACTGCTGCCACATGATTGGCTGAGTAGATAATCACATGAATAAGTAGTTGTACAGGTGTTCTTAATAAAGTGCTCAGTGAGTGTATATGCCCTCCGAATGCCTTTAAAAATTAAGGTGGGTGCACTGGCTGGTTTCACACATCGTGACTGCATTATTATTATTATTCTTTTCTTTGTTTTTCTTATAGTATTTCATTTAATAGAAAACACACAGGCTTTTGTGGCTAAGATGTGGGAAACAGTCCTTGGAATATCTTACAGCAACTATTTAATTCAACTAATCCAGCTTACAGTATCCTGCATATGTATTTGACAGTTTTGCTGTGTGAACGCAGCAGACAGATAAATGGCAAACAGTACTGACTCGTAAATGACATACCTTTTAAGACATGATCCTGCCTTTTCACAAGCCATGATGTCCTCCTGAAACAGAAATTATCTTCTCTTCTTGTATTTGTGAATGTATCAAAAGCCAGCTGGACTGATATACTGTAATCTGTCGTAATTAAAGGTTAATATTTTTTAAGAGCTTAAGAGCTTTAATATATCATACATGTACAGTATGTCTTGATGACAATGTATCCACAGTAAATTTATAATATTCATATACAGTCTATCTCACCAGCAACTTTAATAGCCCTTGTGATCATTCATCCAAATATTCCACATGGAGCAGTACAACAGGCGGCCCTACATAGACTTCCTCATACACTGTGTGTTGTGAACTCCACAGTTTACTGTTGTAAGTGTAAATTATCAATCAGAGTCACAAGTAACGGAAGTCTCATAAAAGGTTTCACTTTCCCTTTTTTTTTTCCCAGGCAAGCACAACATGTTTTTTACAACTTTTCACAACCTAGGGAGTTTTGGTTGCACTTAGGTTTCATTCCAGTACAATGTTCAAAAAATATTCTCAAGACCACAGGTAAATAACAAAAATAATAATAGTTATAATAATAATAATAATAATAATGTAAACCAAGACATGACATGCTGTTATATGTGTTTGAATTACCAAAAATGATCAAATTGCAACATTGAGAAAAGTTTTAAAAAAGTTAATATTTTAGTTAATTCAAAAGCATCTGCTTAGCTAGACTGGTCCCACTTGATATTAGGCCTCTTTCACTACTATGTACTAACATTAAAATACATACAATACAATGTATTTACTGTGTAACAACATTTTAGCAGGTTCCTGGGTTAGGTGAAAAGAATTGGAAATTGCTTTATCAAAATACAAACTTTTATTTGTTATGCTGAAACAAAACTCATTGACTTAGAATATTTTCTGATTAATCGCATATTAATTTGAACAATCTCGATGTTGATTCTTAACAATATTAATGATGTTTAATGATATTCAGCCTTTAGTACACATCTTTGGTTTTGTGTCGATGAAGGGGTTGAGCCTTAATGGTGGTGCTGTGGGGAAAAAAAGTTGAGAAACACCGGTTCACTGGAAAGAGGAACGGAAAAAAAAGGAGAACAGACAAGCAGACACCACAAGCACTGAAACTGTTTACATCCACATTGCCTTAGATTTAAATCAACTGCAAAAAAATATGTCCTTTAGCATAACCAATCAATGTCTAGAACAGTGTTGAGATGTTCTCTTATTATAAGCGAAGCGTAGATTAGAAATCACTGTCTTCTCTGCACACCTGAACAAGATAACAA
This sequence comes from Myxocyprinus asiaticus, assembly GCF_019703515.2. NCBI lineage: Eukaryota > Metazoa > Chordata > Actinopteri > Cypriniformes > Catostomidae > Myxocyprinus > Myxocyprinus asiaticus. The sequence continues at coordinate 1,040,957 of NC_059350.1, forward strand.
GAATAATTTAAAGACTCGTTATAATTGACAACAACGAAAAGCTGATCAATGTAGGAGTCATACTGCCGACCTCTAATTCATTTTGTCCAGAAGCTAAGACCCAGCTAAACACATAATCATATGTCTTCATGAACTCCAGTAAGCAACAAACCATGATCGAGGACAATCTTCAGTGTTTCTGGTTCAATTCCTTGAGGATCACCAAAAAAGCTCATGCTAGATGTCTTATTTATCTAATAACACACCTGATTATGCTGATTAGAGATTTAGTAGAGTGCTCCACGATCTGAACTGGGTATCAAAAAATGGTGACATCTCGAAATGTACAGTGAATAATGTGTGTTTATTGGTGTAAGGTCATAAAGGCTTAAGAGTAAACAGACAAGTAGATTTTACCCATTACAAACACCTTTACCAGCATTCTTACCGACTTATCCAATGTTTGCAAGTGTTGTGCGCATGCCTCTTCAATCAGGAAAATAACATGCTTGTTTCAAATTTCATGTCATGTCATCTTATCGTATGCTTTCATAACAATCATGAGTCTCATGGAATAATTTATTAGACTTCTGAATTATACTTTTGTGATCTTTTGAAGCTTGAAGAGGTGGTCACCATAAACTGCCATTGTATGACATCACTGAGCACAAAAATGTTTTTCACAATTTCTTCCTTTGTGTTAAGAAAAATAAATAAAGTCATATAGGGTTATAACAACACAAGGGTGAGTATACAATGACTGAATTTTCATTTTTGGTTGAACTATCCCTATAAAAGTTAATTGGAAAATCTGCAAAGTAAAATGTACATGATTTTGGAACTTCATGCATTTATTAATAATTAACAAAAGGGGAAGTGAAACAGACTGGGAGGGAACAAGCCTACATAGAGAAATTCTGGAAAATGTAACTTTTCTAAGCTAAAAATTAGTAAAATAATTTAAAGGGAGAAAACATTTCCCTTTATTGAGGAATCACCCATACATGGACATTTTAGTAGTAAAAGGCACTTTCTGTTTTATAATGTTTCCTGCATCTATGAATCACTGAGCAGTGACAAAAACGCTGCTTTAACAATATCTTTCTGTGCCTGAAAAACAACTGTGCTGTCTAGCTATTCTAAATCAATGATAGTTAAAGACAAATGCATCTAAACTTAAAGGGGTAGGCAACTCACATTTTTATGTCATGAGATCTACTTTTTCATAATGCTATTACAGTAAGATCTACCATGCACAATTTAAATATACATTGTAGGCAGTTTTGTCACTATACCTAAATTTCAGCAGTTGTTACCCATTCAGATCCAATATTTTGATATACATTTGCTTTTATGTGCTGGTGTTTACATTTACTTTAGACATAACTGACTGTGTTTCTATTAATACCTTTTGAAGTGTATTTGACCGTCCCATATATATCCTCATGCACAAAGGAAGAAACCATCTGAGAGATGGTAAGAAATGTAGGATGGCAGGGAAAGAGTCATTTAAATTCATCATAAAGTGATTAAGACATTTCTAGCCGATTAAATATTTTAGAGCTGAGCATAACTAGAAAAAATATATTACTCAGATAAATTCCATGTCCTTTACAGGATTGGAAATCACAATTTAAGAATTCCCAGAGGTTTTTCATGAACCTGGGTTATAAAAGATGACGAGCAATAGATTTTGTTAATCTGTCTCAGTTGTTCCTCAGGAGATTATTTAATCTGACACAGTAACACTGAGCATTCATAAACCCTAATCCCAGCATAGAGGGGTTCAGTGAATGTGGTGTTGAATGTGTGTAAGTGTGTGAGTATGCGTGTGTCAGAGACACTGTAGAAGGACAGAGTGCCAGCCGACCAGTCCAGATACACTCCCACTCTGTTAGATTGGGGTAAAGGGGCGGGTATGTCTTTGTTTTTATTATTGTGCCAGGCACTGTATCTGTCAGGAATACAGAAAAGACTCCAGGACTCTTCATTGTATCCAAACTTACTCCGATTCTCTCCTTTTCTGCTGATTCCTTTGTATGTCATTCCTATATAACTCCAGCCGCTCCATTCAGCCTCCCAGTAACAGCGTCCAGAATGACTCTCTTTAGACAGAACCTGCTCATAGTGCTCAAATCTCTCTGGATGGTCAGGATATGACTGATGCTCTTCGACATATTCAATCTGTCTGTTCTCCTCAGACAGAATGAGTCGAGTGTGTGCCGTGTTTGGATCCAGTGTGAGATCACAGAAATCTGAACACAAGAAGTGAGATTTGAACTGTATTAATGACAGTTTCAGAGACAGAGATAGAGACAGAGTTAATGAGGTTAAAAAGCCTACATTTTTGCAGTCCTGGCGTGATCCTTAAATGCCCTCCAAAATCTAATCTAGAGAGAGACAAAAATTAAGTATGTAATATCTGTCAACATTATTTGTTTATAATTTCATGAATATCTACTGCCATTATCAAAAGAAAATGTAAACAAGCATCTATTTTAAAAGGAATATTCCAGGTTCAATACAATTAAAGCTCAATAAATTTTTGATTACCACAAAAATTCATATGTGTCTCATTATGAACCAGATTTCTGCTTTTTTTAAAGAAAAGAAGGAACAAGATGAAATTAACTTTTGTACTAATCGACACAAATGCAGTTGATTGAGCTCAACTTGTATTGAACCCGGAACTTTCATTTAATTACAAATCCTCAAATACCACCTACAACAGTGGCGCAACTGTTTAGTGAATTTATCCCAGAGACTCTTACTGCTCAACATACTTGAGTTTGTTTAGTGTGTCGTTTGGGTCACTGAGTCTCTCATACAGTAGTTTGACTCCTGAATCTCCTGGGTGATTGTAGCTCAGATCCAGCTCTTTCAAGTGTGAAGTGTTTGAACTTAGTGCTGAAGCCAGATAACAACAGCCGACCTCAGTAACCATACAGCCAGATAATCTATAGGGAGATTAATTAATTGTATCTGCGATTGGGAACTGTAAATACTAAAATTAGGAACATTTTTATTTGTTCATCTCATAAAATGTGTCAAAAGGCACAAGGAGGATTTTCTCTTCATTGTGAACAACACAAATTCTGAAAACCAATCTCAAAATTAAAAGACAAACCCCAATTTAACAAAAAATACATTAAAAATCAAAAAACTGTAAGCATTGACATTGTCAGAACTTTTCTTCCTAATTTGATTTATTCTTAAATACCTCAATATCTCTAGTGTACAGTGAGGACTTTTCAGTGCATCAGAGAGCAGCTTCACTCCTGAATCCTGCAGGTCATTGTTACTCAGGTCCAGCTCTCTCAGGAGAGAGTTTGATGATTGTAGAGCTGAAGCCACAATTTCACAGTGCTGACCAGTAAGATTACAGTCAGCAAGACTGAAAGAAAATGATATACAATATTTGGACTCTGCAACTTTCATTGATTGTTCAATAATTAGGGGCCGACCCCCTATTGTTTTTGTTAGTGTTATTTTTCTTACTATTATTATTCTGGATGAGAGTCTATATCAGCCTAAATAACTGTACTTAGGAAAATTTTGAAATTTGGCACACTTGTCGCTGAGGGGCTGTTCATCACTCTGCCCAACTTTGGAGTCTCCAATTTAAAACCTCTAGCATAACCATTAGTTTAAATTGTGACTTCAACAGCTAATAACTTTTGAACCACATGGCCTACACATACACTACCATTCAAAAGTTTGGGGTCACTTGCCTGAAATGTTTCTCACGATCTTAAAAATCTTTTGATCTGAAAGCGTATGCTTAAAAGTTTGAAATTAGTTTTGTAGACAAAAATATAATTGTGCCAACATATTAATATATTTAATTACAAAACTAAAATTGTATTTAGAAAAAAGTTTTGAAATGGATGACTAATAAAGAAAAGCAGCTAATAAGTGCCCATCATATAGATGGGAACTCCTTCAATACTGTTTAAAAGCAACCCAGGGTGATACATCAAGAAGTTGGTTGAGAAAATTTCAAGAGTACATGTCCGCAAATTCTAGGCAAAGGGAGACTACTTTGAAGATGCTAAAATATAACACAGTTTTTATTTCTTTTGGATTTTTTGTCACAACATAATTCCCATAGTTCCATTTATGTTATTCCATAGTTTTGATGACTTTACTATTATTCTAAAATGTGAAAAAATTACATTACAGTACAGTACATTACAGTAAGTGACCCTAAACTTTTGAACGGTAGTGTAAATCATATATCCCCTTATTAATCTGCTCATTACTTTTTCAACAGATCCATACTATCAAACATACTTTTGCGAACTTTCTCACAGCCTGTATTTGATCTTCTCTAAATTTGTATCAGATCACCTTGAAACACTGCTGGTCAAACGTTATCAAAACTTTTTTGATAGATCAAACCATTTTCTTTAGATCAGTGGATTCAGTGGCTAGGATGCCGAACAGGAAGCAAGGCTAAATCCCAGCAACGCTTTGGTCAATCCAAACAAAACTTAGTATACTTTATGAAATTTGACAATAACTGCTGTATCTCACCAACAGTTTGGCATATCAAAATAAAACGTGGTAAAAATCATTAGCGTCATGCCCTGAACTATCCTGAGCAGCCAGGGTACAGCACCACCCAGAGTTCAAACAATTATATAAAAGTCATTATAACTTTAAAATTCCTTGACATAAAATATTTACTCCTATCTCTTTAGATTCCTTATGTCATACTGAACACAATGACTCTTATTTTCATCTGCAATTTTGAATCCTACAGCTTTCATCAGATCTTCCTCAAATTTCCATCAGATAATTTTTAGAACCATCTGGCAAAATGTCACTCTAGACTCTAGTTGTAATACATGAATTTAACACTCACAAGGCTTTACTGCAGTTCCTCACCGCTGGTATCAATCTTCTTCTACCCTCCTCTGACGTGTTGAATTTCTTCAGGTCCAGCTCATCCAGCACCTCCTCTGACATCTGAAGCATGTAGGCAACTGCTGAACATTGAGCAGCAGTGAGTTTATTATCTGAGTGTTTATCTGATTGTACAAACTCCTGAATCTCTCTGTACAGAGTCTGATCTTTCATCTCCAGCAGACAGAGGAACAGATTGACGGATCTTTCAGTGGAGAGTCCACGTCCATTTTTGATTTGGTCTTTAATGTACTGTGTAGTTTTCCTGATGCTCTCTGAGTTGTTCTCTGTGTGTGTCAGTAAATCCTGTAAGAGTCTCTGATTGGATGCCAGTGAGATTCCCAGCAGGAATCGCAGGAAAAGATCCAGCTGTCCATTTTCACTCTGAAGGGCTTTATCTACTGCGTACACATGAAGACTATGCACTACATCAAAAAACTTCAATGTGTCAACATTTTTTATTAAATAATGGTAAAATACATAAAATGCAGCAAGAAACTCCTGAAAGCTGAGATGTATGAAGCTGTAGACTTTCCTCTGATGAAACATGGATTCCTCCTTAAAGATCTCAGTGCAGATCCCAGAATACACTGAGGCATCAGTGACATCTATGCCGATCTCTCTCAGGTCCTCCTCATTGAAAATGACATTGCCCTTCATCAGCTGTTTGAAAGCCAGTTCAGCAAGTTTCACAATCACTTCTCTGTTGGACTGCAAGAGTTTCTCTGGATCTCTCTCTTCATACTTCTGATTCCTCATATTGATCTGAATGAGCAGGAAGTGGATGTACATTTCAGTCAGAGTTTGAGGGATTTCTGCACTGTTGTCTTGTTTCAGGATATTTTGAAGCACAGTGGATGAGATCCAACAGAAGACTGGTATGTGGCACATGATGTGGAGGCTTCTTGCTTTTCTAATATGTGAGATGATTCTGTTGGCTTGATGCTTATCACTGATTCTCTTCCTGAAATATTCCTCCTTCTGAGGGTCATTGAATCCCTGAATTTCTGTCACACGCTTGATGTAATTGTTGGGGATCTGATTGGCTGCTGCTGGTCTGGAGGTAATCCAGATGAGAGCAGAGGGAAGCAGCTCTCTTTTGATGAGGTTTGACATCAACACACCCACTGATGAAGTCTTAGTCACATCAGAAACTTTCTCACTGTCTGAAAACATCAGTGGAATTTTGCTTTCATCCAGACCATCAAAGATGAACACAACTTTACACTCATCATAAATCTTTGAGTCCAGATCCTGAAGTTCAGGATAAAAGTCCAGCAGAAGTTTGTGAAGACTGTACTGCTCATCTTTAATCAAGTTCAGCTCTCGAAATGGAAGCACAAACATGAAATCTACATCCTGATTGGCTTTTCCCTCGGCCCAGTCCAGAATAAACTTCTGCACAGAGACTGTTTTTCCAATTCCAGCTATGCCTTTAGTAAGAACAGTCTTTATTTGGTCTTTTCTCTTCTCCTCACATCCTGGTTCAGGTAAGGGTTTAAAGATGTCATTGCAGTAGATTGGAGTGTCTTGTAAGTGTTGAGTTCTGGGTGTTTTCTCCATGTTTAAAACCTCATGTTCTTTATTCACCCCTTCACTCTCACCCTCTATGATGTAGAGCTGTGTGTAAATCCTGTTCAGGAGGGTTTGATTCATTTGTAGCTTGATTCCCTCAAATAAGATCTCATATTTGTTCTTCATGCTGGCTTTGTGTTGGTCTTTGACTCTCTGCAGGACATTATTTACTGGTCGGAGAGAATCCTGCTCCAGGTCTCCAATCTCCTCCTGCCGGTCTGGTTCTGTGTAGAAGTGAACAGAACCAGCAGAACTGGATCCTCCCATGACTTTGTGTGTGTATAGAACAGGGTGTGTTCTAGATCTCTTTCTGCATTGAGGACAGTCAAAGTCTTCAGATGGAATGGTTTGGTCCCAGTAGCAGCTGATACAGTGTTTGCAGAAACTGTGTCCACAGGTGATAGACACTGGATCTTTCTGAACCTGCTCATTAACTTCACACCTTGAATGAACCTGGATCAGACCATCCCTCCCCACACTGCAGAGAGACAATTTAAGAATCAACTCAAATGACCACAACAGGAAAATAGAAGACATATTTCTACAATATAATTATGTAAGCACCAGCCCACTTTTGTAATAATAATAATAATAATATCAATCTGTATCCTATGTATTGCACAGATAAACAACTGATTTACCAATTGGGGAGAACGGTTTAGGAATTACAGCAGTTTTCATATGTAGTCCCCTCCTTTTCAAAGGACCAAAAGTAATTGGATAAATTACTGAGAAGTTGTTTTATGTCCAGAAGTGGGCTGTTTCCGTATAATTTCATTAAAAAAATAAGGAGTTAAAAGGTCTGTGGTTGATTTGCAAATGTTGAATTTCTATTTAGAAGCTGTTGATGTAAACTGTCAAAACTGTTGATGTATGAGGTCCAAAGCGCTGTCAATGCAACATTATTAGGTTGAAAAAACAAAACAAATCCATCAGAGAGATAGCAGAAACCTTAGGAGTGGTCAAATCAACAATTTTGTTTATTCTTAAAAACAAGGAATGCACTGGTGAGCTCAGCAACATCAAGAGTCCTGAATGACCAAAGAAAGCAGCTGTGGTGAATGGTGGTTGAATTATTTCCTTGGTGAAGAAAAACCACTTCACAACATCAAGCCAAGTCAAGAACACTCTCCAGAATGTAAGTGTATCATTGTAAAAGTCTATAATTTAGAGAAGACTTACTGAAAGTAAATACAGAAGGTTTACCAAAAAGTGCAAACCATCGGTAAGCCTCAAGAATAGAAAGGACAGATTCAATTTTTCAGAAAGTATATAAAAAAGACTGCCCAGTTTTGGAATAGTATTCTTGGGAAAGATTAAACTAAGATCAACGTGTACCAGAGTGATGAAAAGAGAAGAGTATGGAGAAGGGAAAACTTGGTGGAGGCAGAGTTATGGCACGGGCATGACTGGCTACCAATGGAACTGGGTCACTAGTGTTTGTTGATATGACTGCTGACAGAAGCAGCAGGATGAATTCTTAAGTGTTTAGGTCTATACTATCTGCACAGATTCAGCCAAATGCTGCAAAACTGATAGGACAGCACTTCACAGTACAGATGGACAATGACCCAAAGCATAGTCTGAAGGCAAACAACGAGTTTTTCCAAGGCAAAGAAATTGAATATTCTTTGATGGCTGATTCAGCTACCTGACCTTAACTCAACTGAATGTGCATTTTACTTGCTGAAGACAAAACTGAAGGCACAAAGTCCCACAAACAAGCAGCAATTTAAGACTAAGCAGGAAAATTTTGTGTTATTATTGGTGTAATTCCTAAACGGTCCATGCAACATTTTTGTGAAACCTCTAGAATTAAAGCTGCATCTTGATTTCTTCTTTTCAAATCCATTGTGGTGCATACAGAGCCAAAATGATGAAAAATGTCTCACTGTACTAATACTTATGTACCTAATTGTTTTATAAATCTTGTTGATTCACATGCATTTATCTTGAAATATGATTTTTAAATTGTGAATCATTTGTCTTAATAATCTATAATCTGATAATCTATTTAAAATCCTAAAAATCGAATTACTCGCAATTTGAACCATGAAGTATAGTGTACAGTACACTATTTAAAATATTTACTTCCTAAACAAATGTTACATGCACTGATAAGCCAAAACATTATGACCACTCACAGGTGAAGCAAATAACGTTGATTATCTCTTAAAAAGGCCACATGTCAAGGTCTGGGTAGATTAGATGGTAAGCGAAGAGTTAGTTCTCGTAGTTAACGTGCTGAATGCAGGAGAAATGGGCAGGAGTAAAGACCTGAGCGACTTTGAAAGGGGCAAATTGTTATGGTAAAACGACTGGGTCAGAGCATCTCTGAAATGGCAAGGCTTGTTTGTGGGGTGTTCCCAGTATTGGTGAATACCTACTGACAGTGGTCTAAGGAGGGATAAACCATTGACAGGGTGTTGAGCACCCATGGCTCAATGATGCGTGAGGGCAACAAAGGGTATTCCGTCTGGTCCGAACTGACAGAAGGTCTACTGTGGCACAAATCACAGAAAATATTAATGATGGTTATGGGAGGAATGTATCACAACACACAGTGCATCGCACCCTGCTGCGTATGGGGCTGCGTAGCTGCAGACTGGTCAGAGTGCCCATGATGACCCTTGTCCACCGTCAAAAGTGCCTACAATGGGCACGTGAGTGTCAGAACTGGACCTTGGAGCAGAGAAAGAAGGTCGCCTGGTCCGATGAGTCACGTTTTCTTTTTCATCACATGGATGGCAATGTACGTGTGCAGTGTTTACCTGGGGAAGTGATGGCACCAAGGATGCACTGTGGGAAGACGACAAGCTGGTGGAGGGAGTGTGATGCTCTGGGCAATGTTCTGCTGGGAAACTCTGGGTTGGGCCTTTCATGTGGATGTCAATTTGACATGTGCCACCTACCTAAACATCATTGCAGACCAGGCACACCCCTTCATGGCAATGGTATTCCCTGATGGCGGTGGCCTCTTTCAGCAGGATAATGCACTCTGCCACACTGCACACTCTGTTCAGGAATGGTTTGAGGAACATGATGAAGAGAGTACCTGCCTCGGCAGGTCTGCACTGTTTTGGTGGCATGCAGAGGACCAACATCATATTAGGCAGGTGGTCATAATGTTTTAGCTCAACAGTGGATGTTTACATTATGCGGGCAACGTTCTCTAGTCTGCCTTGGGTTTGTGTTTAATAGAAAAAGTCTCGAATCAATTTGGTGTCAACTAGGGCTGCCCCCTGATAGTCTACCAAACGTTAGTCGATGAGAAGCATCTTGGTCGACCAAGTTTTGATTGGTCGGTTGGTCGCAGAAAAACAAAAACTCCACAGGAAACCAACGAACACCAGTATTACTGCTGGTTGGACGCTAGGTGGTACTATGGGGTAATTTTCTTTAAGCAGGGTTAAGCCTACACAATAAAGCAAGACACCTTGATTTCAAACTTTGAACTATATTTTTTATTTATTTTAACTAAAAATTCAAATGAAACTGGAAAAACATTAAGTGCAATTAAAATGTGTGTTGTTCAACTTTTTGAAAGATGGCTTTACAGCAGCTGTCAACATCTCTCTGGCAAAGAACCTGCTTCATCTGTGCATTATCTACCGGTTGGGTATTTCGTTGTCTGGGAAAATACATCATGTGTGTGAATAAATTCGTTTTGTTCCCTCCTTCATGATATATATATATGTATATATCGCAATATCCAATTACATAGGCAACCCCGGTCTCTGGGATCATTGAATGTTCTTGCTTTAGTGATTTTGCATTGAAAATTACATTAATTTATTGAAAAAACAAAAAATTTAAATCAAATACATTTCTAAATTCAAATTGCACTCCAAACAAAATGAAAAAGCAAATAAAATAATGAAGTGATAAAAAATATATATATATAAGTAACCTTCCATTTACTGTCAGGCAAGTATCCATCTAAACATGCAGGTGGAAAATTACTTAAATGAAGACGTAAAAACAATTATAAATGTAAAAATAATCATTATGATGATAATAATCACTGAAATATAAATCATGGTTGGAGGTGTTTTTGTATTATTTTATGTTTTAATCACAGGCTGCAGAGTTGCGTACACAATGAACTGTTCTGTGGAAATAAAGTGAACTGAACTCAAAGCACCTCCTGAGATGAGATGTCTGAGGTCATTTACAACATTCTCATAGATGATACTGTTCTTGCAAAAAAAAAAAAAAAATTCAGAAGAGAGAAACAAAGAAAGAGTGAGAACCTTTTACATGCACGTCTTCCACGAGACTGCACGCCTCCGAACAAACATACATGCGCATAGATGGCTTTTCTGTCATCTGTTCTTAAAAATATAATAAAGTGTGTTTCTTCAAGCGCGTGTCTGTGTGTCTACAGGCAAATTATTTGTAATATTAATTTGATAATATTAATAGCCTAATAATAATAATAATAATAATAATAATTTAATACATTAATGGGAAAATTAGCCAAATATCGTCTTGACATCGTCAAAGGCATCAGCTGCTGGCGATCACTCTGACCATCGTCGATCCCAGAGATCATCGTCTGTCGGCAAAACCCTAATGTGCATTTCTCTATATAAATTAACAAAATGTTCAGACAGTATGCTTGCTGTTTTTATTGACACATTCAGAATCATTACCGCTTTTGCTGGTGTCCCTGCAGCTCACTTCGTGCATGCGCTTGTAAAATTGGTATTTTAAAGGCTCATTATTACAATGGCTTAAATTAACGCCTACTAGTCAACTAGGAACATCCTTGGTCGGGGGCAGCCCAAGTGTCAACCCAAAGATTTACACCCTTATTTACTAATAATGTTGGTATACTGCTTAATCAATTGGTTTTCCACTGGATCTTATATTCTTCATAAACACACAACTGCTATTTGAAATGTAGAAAATGATTCACAGCTGTAGAGCATATGTTTGTCTTTTTGTCTTGCCTGGTGTCTGTCACTGTTCCATTACTGAAATTAGAGATATTTGGTTTGGATTCTATACTCTGTCTTGTCATCTTGGTGATACAAAATAATCAATAATTAATATATAATATTATAATTAAGTAAATACAAAATAATCTCACAATTTAATATATAATCTTGTTTGCTTTTGAAGATTTTAGGTGTAATGTCTCTCACCTGGGGTCAAGGACAACTGCTTCATCACTGAATTCTCCAGGAGGATTCATGGATTGATCACTCTTCATTGATAAACAGATGGTTTCCAAAGATACTGCTCCCTGGATCTGCAGTCTTATAGCATCAAATCAATACATGTAAAAAGATTCACTACATCTCTGTTCATGTGCTTCACTAGAAATACACTGATGAGCCAAAACATTATGACCACTGAAAGGCAAAGGTAATAATATTGATCATCTCCTAACAAGGCCACATGTCAAGGTCTGGGTAGATTAGATGGTAAATGAACAATCGGTTCTCATAGTTAATGTGTTGAGTGCAGAAGAAATGGGCAGGAGTAAAGACCTGAGTGACTTTGACCAGGGCCAAATTGTTATGGCCAGATGACTGGGTCAGAGTATCTCTGAAACAACAAGGATTGTGGGGTGCTCCCAGTCAGCAGTGGTGAGTACCTACCGACAGTGGTCCAAAGAGGCACAAACCGGTGACAGGGTGTTGGGTGCCCAAGGCTCATCGATGCGCAGCGAAGGCTATCCCGTCTGGTCCGAAACAACAGAAGGTCTATTGTGGCACAAGTCACAGAATTTTAATGATGACTAATGGGTCACAACACACATAGCCGCAGACCAGTCAGAGTGCCCATGATGACCCCTGTCCACCATCGAAAGCGCCAACAATGAGCACGCAAGCGTCGGTACTGGACCTTGGAGCAGTGGAAGAAGGCTGCCTGGTCCAATGAGTCCCTTTTTCTTTTATATCAAGTGGACGGCTGTGTACATGTTGACCTGGGGAAGTGATGGCACCAGGATGCACTATGGGAAGATGACAAGCCATTGGAGGGAGTGTGATGCTCTGGACAATGTTCTGCTGGGAAACCCTGGGTCCAGCCATTCATGTGGACGTTAATTTGACATGTGCCACCTACCTAAACATTGTTGCAGCCCAGGTACACCCTTCATGGCAGTGGTATTACCTGATGGCAGTGGCCTCCTTCAGCAGGAAAATGCACCCTTCCACACTGCACACATTTGTTCGGGAATGGTTTGAGGAACATGATGATGAGCTCAAGGTGTTGCTCTGGCCTCCAAATTCACCAGATCTCAATCCGATTGAGTATCTGTGGGATGTGCTGGACCAACAAGTCTGATCCATGGTGGCTCCACCTCACAACATACAGGACTTGAAAACAAGTACAAACAAGGACTTTTCAAACTCTGCTGCCTTGTGCTTCACAGAAACCTGGCTGAGTGAAGCCATTCCAGACTACACATTACATCTGCTGAGCTTTCAGCTGTTCAGAGCAGATTGCATTGAGGAGTTAACGGGGAAAACGATAGGAGGTGGAACATGCTTTTACATAAATGAATGCTGGTGTACAGATGTAACAACGTTAAAGAAGATGTGCTGTCCTAATTTGGAAGTGCTCTTTATTTACTGTAAGCCTTTCTACTTGCTGCAGGAGTTTTCCTCATTTATTCTGGTGAGTGTTTATATTCCTCTACACATGTGCGTGAATGCAGTGCTGCAACAGCTGGCTGATTAGATAACAGACAAGGAACAACAATACCCGCACCCACTTATTATTATTATCAGTGATTTCAACAAAGCCAACCTCACCCGTGAACTGCTAAAATACAAACAGCACGTTACATGCCCCACCAGGGACAGAAATATACCAGACCACTGCTACACAACATTAAAGAATATCTCTCTGTCCCTAGAGCAGCTTTGGGACTCTCTGATCACTGTCTGGTTCAATTTCTTCCAACCTACAGGCAGAAACTTAAATCAGCTAAACCTGTAGTAAGGACTGTAAAGAAAAGGACAAATGAAGCAGAGCTGTAACTACAAGCCTGATTTAACTGCACTGATTGGATTGTTTTTGAAGTTGCAGACACCAATCTGGATGAGCTCACAGATACTGACAATATATATCAGTTTCTGTGAGGATATGTGCATTCCTAATAGGACTTATTTAACGTTCAACAATGACAAACCATGGTTTTCAGGAAAACTCGTTCAGGTTCGTCATGCCAAAGAGGATGCTTACAGAAGCAGGTATACAATCTTGAATAATCAGGCCAAAAACACACTGACTAAGGAAATTAAAGTGGCTAAAAGAAGCTACTCTGAGAAACTGAAAAACAAGTTTTCAGCTAACAACCCTGCATCAGTCTGTAGAGGCCTGAAAGACATGCCTAACTTCAAGACACCATCCCCCAACACTACAGGGAACCAACAACTGGCTGACGACTTGAATGTGTTTTACTGTAGCTTTGAAAAGCCCAGTCTCACACTCCACACCCGCTCTGACCTTCACTTCACACAAACACCAACACCTCCTGCAACCACTCTCCTCCCCCTCACTGCTACTCAACCTGCACTTAAGATCTGTGAAGAGGAGGTGTGCCAGGTGTGCCAGAAACAAAAGACAAGGAAAGCACAGGGCCCAGATTGTGTTTCAACCACTTGTCTAAAATCCTGTGCTGACCAGCTGGCCCCATCTTCACACAGATCTTCAACAGATCACTGGAGCAGTGTGAAGTTCCCTGATGCTTCAAATGCACCACTATCATCCCTGTTCCAAAGAAACCCAAGATCAAAGGACTTAACGACTACAGACCCATCGCTTTGACATCTGTGGTCATGAAGTCATTTGAGAGACTGGTGTTGGTCCACCTGAAGGACATCACTGGACCCTTTCTAAACCCCCTTCAACTTGCTTATAGAGCAAGCAGGTCTGTGGATGATGCAGTCAACATGAGATTGCACCATATCCTGCAACATCTGGACAGACCAGGGACATATACAAGGATCCTTTTTGTGGACTTCAGTTCGGCTTTCAACACCATCATCCCAGCTCTCCTATGGAATAAATGAACCATGCTTTCTGTTTCCACATCTATCTGTCAGTGGATCACCAACTTTCTGACGGATAGGCAGCAGCTAGTGAGACTGGGAAAATTCACTTCCAGCACATGTACAATCCCCTCCAGGGATGTGTGCACTCCCCACTACTCTTCTCCCTGTATACCAATGTCTGCACTGCCAAGGACCCCTCTGTCAAGCTCCTGAAGTTTGCAGATGACACTACTGTCATTGGCCTCATCCAAGATGATGATGAGCCTGCATACATAAGGGAGGATGAACGGCTGGCTCACTGGTGCAGTCATAACAACCTGGAGCTCAACATGCTCAAAACAGTGGAGATGACAGTGGACTTAAGGAGGAACACCCCAACATTGACCCTGCTCACCATTCTAAACAGCACTGTGGCAGAAGTGGAGTCATTCAGGTTCCTGGGCATCACCATCTCACAGGACCTGAAGTGGGAGACCCACATGGACTCCATTGTGAAAAAGGCCCAGCAGAGGTTGTACTTCCTTTGCCAGTTGAGGAAGTTCAACCTACCACAGGTGCTGCTGATACTGTTCTACTCAGCAGTCATTGAATCTGTCCTCTGCACTTCAATAACTGTCTGGTTTGGTTCAGTTACGAAATCAGACATCAGAAGACTATAAAGGACAGTTCAGACTGCTGAGAGGATTACTGGTTGCTCCTTGCCCTCCCTTCAAGAACTATACAGTTCCAGAGTGAGGAAAAGGGCTGGAAAAATCACTCTGGACCCCAATCACCCAGTCCACTACCTTTTTGAACTGTTGCCTTCGGCTGACACTACAGAGCACTGAGCACCAGAACCATAAGGCAGAAGAAAAGTTTTTTTCCCTCTGGCTATCCATCATGAACAGTTAAAATATACTATAATTATGTGCAATGCACAGCCTAGTCAATTATTTTATTTAACATATCCTACCTCTTCTGCATTACATTCCCTTGCACTGTATATAACAGATTTGTATTTGTACATACTATATGTATATTTTTTTGTCTTATTGTGTATTTTATATATACTCTTATTTCTATTCACTTTTTATTTTTATTTATTTATTTATTTTGTTTTATTATCTCTGTCTTGTTGTTGTATCGTTTGTGCACTGGAAGCTTCTGTCACCAAGAAAAATTCCTTGTATGTGGAAGCATACTTGGCAATAAAGCTCTTTCTGATTCTGATTGAAGGATCTGCTGCTAATGTTGAGGTGTCAGATACCACAGGACACCTTCAGGGGTCTTGTAGAGTCCATGCCTCGGTGGGTCAGTGCTGTTTTGGTGGCACGCAGAAGACCAATAGCATATTAGGCAGGTGGTCATAATGTTTCGGCTCATCTGTGTACAATATCAGAGTTTTGTCTTACCTGGTGTCAGAGGTCAATGTTCCATCACTGTTTTCAGGGGGCTTAATCTTGGATCGGTCACTCTTCATAGACACAAAGCTGGATTCTGGAGATTCTGCAGTGTTCTTCTGCTCTATCTGCTCATGTAGACTCATTTTAGAGGCTGTGTCCCCCTTCTCTCTCCTAGTTTTAGATGCAAGACTGCTCTCTTTCCCCTCTATAGAAAGAGGCAGCTATTAGGCCTAAAAACACATTTGCCATGTCTATAAAAATTATTCACCCCCTTGAACTTTTTCATGTTTTGTTGTTTTACAACAGGCGTCTTTAATGTTTTCTAATCAATAATTGGTGTATACTCTGTTGAAGACAGTCTGTTTTTACAGCATTGCATCACAATGGATTTTTGTTTTTATGCCACTGATCAACAGAAAAAGATGATGTCAGAGTGGAGACAGATATCTACAGAGTGATCTAAAATAATTCAAAATAAAATTCAAAATAATTGATTTCATAAATGTTCATGCCCTTTAAAATAAACACCTGAATTATCACTGGGGCAGACAAGTTGTTTTATTAATTGCATAAATCTTATCTTTGTGAGGACAAGAGCTATTAATTGGTTGTAGTATAATTACACTTCTATCTAAAAGGTTCGACTTCACCATGAACTTACACCATGAAGAAAACTAAACCAAATTAGCTACCATGTTAGCTCTAGGTGTTTTTCTGGAACATTCTGGTTGACCAGCTCAGAACAGTTATCAGCCTAAAGTTTTTGAAATACTTTCTTTTTGTTTTTTCTTTAAACCTTTCTTCACCTGTACCATATTTCATCTCAAGCAAATGACCATAACTTTATACATGAGGAGGCACATTAATTAATTTTAAGCTTACATAAAAGATTAATACAGCCCCACGCATGTACAAACAGTACATCCCATCAAAAAAAAAAAAAAACATGAATATGAATTATCTCTAAAAAACATTTAAAAAAAATAAATAAAGGAGTGTATTTCCAGAACACGGACATAAAAAAGGGAACTAGTGATATACAGAGGTTAAAGAACAATTTTACCTGTTATTTTGAAGATCTCAGCACAGTTGTTTCAAATTTACCCACTGAATTATTAAATGTGTAAATTATTTAAACAGTATTTACTTAAAAACAGACTATGGAAGAAACCCCTGAGAAATAAACTACACAAAAAGCTAAATCAAATAACCAATCAATCAATACATATGTAGCAAAGGAACAATTTGATCGAATGGTCAGTTTCATGACATGGTAAAAACTGTTTAACCTATAAAATGACATGAAGACTTATTAACGTACTTACTGTGAAAATCTCTGTCGTGAATGTTGCTTCTTTTCAACTTTCTTCCTTGTTTATGAAAAGTTCCTCTTTTTACTTTTGGTTTTATATTCGGTTAAATTCGTGTAGTGATTCAGTACTTCAGAAGTAAATTTGAGTGAGAATAGTGTTTATAGTTTTGTCAGATTATTGAGGTTTATTAATATTCTATAGAAAACAGGAGATCATTTCACCAAAGCTAATGATCATGCACCTGAGAAAACATTGTTTTCGGTGATTGATTTTAGAGCCGTGTGTATAAATCTCATATGTTTAATTTTTTTTTTTTTTCATTAGAGTGAATTGTTAGAAAGGATTAATCAAGATTTACACAAATGAAAATGTTAACATAACAGTGAATACATAGGCTATAACTGTGTGATAAACAGTTTAATGTAGCTACAAGTATTATGCTGTTAAATCTCAATATAACTTTTCTAAACTGCTTAACTGACCTAACTTCACTTCCATCATACATTAGAGTTGTGTGGGGGTGGGGTTTATGAAGTGCAATCTGCTGTCACATCACAATCAAGTTGCATTGTGGGATATGGAGCTGTCTGAAGTGTACATCAGAGTAGGCTCGCTCCCTCGGTCAAAATCGAGAGGTTGAGGGTCTGTCAACAGAAACTTCCCTCGCTCACAGAATGTCGTAGATCGGACTTCCAAAATGGTGGCGGGGATTCCCCTGAAGGGAAGTGCTTAGGGGAGTTAGTGAGTGGATGTTAAAAGTGAAGTGGAACGCAGCCCTACTTACTCTGGGAAGAACCCTTAAATTGGGTAGTCTACTAACAGTCAGGGGTGGACTGGCAATTAGAACTGGGACTTTTCCCAGTAGGCCAGCCATGAAACGGGGCCGAATGGGCGGCGAAAAGCTGAAACGGGTCACGACTCACTGAAGAGGGCAGCAAAACAGCACCGCGATATGCTGAAGGGGGCCACAATCCCCCAACCCGCTTAACAATTTTTGGGCGATTACTTTGTAAAATCCAGGGTCCGAGTCCGCCCCTGCTAACACGCATGTGGAAAGATTTGTTTGCTTACCTTCATTTGTAACTACCCCTCTAGTGAAATCCACTTCCCTCAGTTCTGTTCCAGGGTGAAAATCTGCCTTTTTTCACATTTTCTGGTTTTTGGCTTCTGGAGTAGCCTACACAGGGTAAACTTGTTTCTGGTAATAACAGTTGCCGAGCCTGACAAGTGCAAGTTCTCTAAATTAAAGCACAAATTAAATTGTAATTTAAATTGTTTGAACAGCTGTGATACTTTATTGGTGACTTTAATATCTAATTAAGATCTTAAATTAGAACATATTCACTTTTTGAGTTGGCTTCGGGCTCCCTCAAATGCTATTTTCTATATAGACCTTTTCCCTCACTTCTGTGTTTTGGAATGCGGAAGTAAAGTATGGCAGGGTATAGCCAAAGCCCATCTGAAGGGGGCGCCTACAAAATTAGGATAGAATAGCATAATGCAGCAATGATATCCGCAAACGGTGACTTACTGTCGTAAAATGCTAGTTGACCTTTACGCTATTTCCTATGGTAAAAGCGCGGAGGTTGTTGTATACGTAAGTATAGAAGACCTCTGGTATAGAGGTGAATGGGTACACCAAGTACACCAACTTTTGAAAAAACTTTATAAGGGGCAAAATTGTTTGTTGTGGTGGAAATTTTAATAAATAATTTTCTTACAATAAATATTGAAATGGTTTATGCTTATTTAACTCTTTGGGGGTTTTTTCTCCACTTTTTCTCCCCAATTTGGAATGCCCAATTCTTAATGAGCTCTAAGTCCTCATGGTGGCGTGGTTACTCGCCTCAATCTGGGTGGCGGAGGACGAATCTCAGTTGCCTCCACGTCTGAGACCGTCAATCCGTGCATCTTATCATGTGACTTGTTGAGCGCGTTACCGCGGAGACATAGCACATGTGGAGGCTTCATGCTATTCTCCGCGGCATCCACGCACAACTCACCACACACCCCACCGAGAGCGAGAACCACATTATAGCGACCACGAGGAGGTTACCCCATGTGACTCTACCCTCCCTAGCAACCGGGCCAATTTGGTTGCTTAGGAGACCTGGTTGGAGTCACTCAGCACACCCTGGATTCTAACTCGTGACTCCAGGCGTGGTAGTCAGCATCAATCCTCTCTGAGATACCCAGACCCCCATTTAACTCTTTGTTTAGATTATCATAGTTTATGTAATGTACCATAGAATAATTAATATTTTTATAATGGTAATATTGAAAACAGTTAAATCTATACATAAAAGGCATTTGAAAAGTAATAAAATACATTCTAAAGGCCTGGTAAAAAGTTTCCAAGTCAGTTTTAATGTGTCCTTCATGTAACAGACAAAAAAAAAAGTTGAAATATTTTAGTTTTAATAATAATCAACCCCTGCGACACGAAATCGCCCGAAGTTGAAGTTACACCCATATGTGATTCTTGTATACTTTTTAACTCTATGCTCAACCCTAGTTTTTAGCTGTGAACACTTTATAACGTTTGGCTGCAAATCTAATGCACTCTTCCACCCCATTTCACTGAATCCATGTGAAACCACAAACTCTCCTCTAGATGGAGCCATTCACCACGTTTATGAGCAGTTTGTCTGTCTGCATATACCATGATCTAGTTCTCAGTGCCAAAATCTGCTCAAAGGAAAAGGTCCGGGTGACCAACTATGACCAACCTCAATGCGATTCAGTTGCCCTTTAGTGGTTGAATTACTACCAGAAATTGCGTAGAACGAATGAGAGCAAATTAGAATTTTTAATTGTCAAATGGGAAAATGCTTTTCAGTTAATGAGGTGATCAGTAGGTGGACTATGGGTGATCTGTGGGCATGCCATCTGATGCTGAGACTAGTCTGCACTTGTCTGGTGCTGTCTAATAATTTACTGTCTAAATAAAGCTATTAGTTGACTTTTGTATGTTTTTTTATATATTACAAGTTTTTAAACAATGCTTCCTCTGTCCTTCTATGAGGTCTTTACTCAGAGCCTACGTTTTAGCAGTTAAGGCTCAGGGCTGGTCAACTCTGAGCCAACCAGGAAGTGGTTGCTGGTTTAATACCCAATGTAACATAACATTTTTAGATATTTTACTAGAAAACACAAGTACTAAATTCAAGTCAAGTGGCTTTATTATCATTTCAACCATTTACAGCAGGTACACTACACAGTGAAATTAAACAATGTTCGTCCAGGTCCATGGTGCTACATAAAAACAACACAGAACTACATAAGACTACATAGAAACTAAAGAAGACTTCACAGGACTACATAAAGTGCACATGTGCAAACAGCGCAGACAGTACAATAATTACTAAAACAGGACAGTAGTATAGTAAAGGACAGTGCTGTGCCGACCAGTACACAGTTCTGGTGTGGAATATATTGCAAAAAGATATTACAATATAAAAATAAATGCTGTAAAATGTAAACATAACACACTAGTTTGCAGCAAAAATGCAGATGATCAATACAATATTTTTTATGGTGTTTTAACAGCAATTTAAGAAAGAAAATTGCAAAGGGAATGGAACAGTGTTCAGTTGAGTATGAATGTGTGTTGGTGTCAGTCCAGTCTCTGGGTATTGAGGAGTCTTATGGCTTATAATATTATCACACATTATATGTTTGCACATATACAGTGAAATTCTTTTTTTCACATATCCTAACTAAGCTGGGGTCAGAGTGCAGGGTCAGCCCAACAGTGTTGGGTCAAGGGCCCAAAAGTGGCATTTCAGCAGTGCTGGGGTTTGAACCCCCACCTTCTGATCAGTAACCCAGAGCCTTAACCACTGAGCCACCACTGCCCCACTTGGGGGGAAGTAACTATTACACAGTCTGACCGTGCATTGTGGCATGGACCAAATGCTTCAGTACCTTTTGCCAGATGGCAGGAGGGTGAAGAGTTTGTGTGAGGGGTTCGTGGGGTCATCCACAATGCTGATGGCTTAGCAGATGCAGCATGTGGGGTATATATCTGTGATGGAGGGAAGAGAGACCTCGATAATCTTCTCAGCTGTCCTCACTATCCGCTGCAGGGTCTTGAGACGGTTTAATTCCCAAACCAGGCAATGATGCAACTGCTCAGGATGCTCTTGATAGTCCCTCTATAGAATGTAGTGAGGATGAGGGGTGGGAGATGGGCTTTTCTCAGCCTTCACAGAAGGTAGAGACACTGCTGGGCTTTCTTGGCTATGGAGCAGGTGTTGAGGGACTAGGTGAGGTTCTCTGCCAGGTGATCACCAAGGAATTTGGTGCTCTTGATGATCTCCACAGAGGATCAGTCGATGTTCAGTGGAGAGTGGTCGCTCCGTGCTCTCCTGAAGTCAACAACCATCTCTTATCTGTTTTATCCATGTTCAGAAAGGTTGTTGGCTCTGCACCAGTCCGTTAGATGCTGCACCTCCTCTCTGTATACTGACTCATCGTTCTTGCTGATGAGACCCACCACAGTTGTGTCATCCGCGAACTTGATGAGGTGATTTGAGCTGTGTGTTGCTGTACAGTCGTAAGATAGCAGAGTGAACAGCAGTGGACTGCTGTTCACAGCCCTAAGAGCCCCCAGTGCTCAGTGTGGTGATGATGGAGATGCTGTTTCCGATCCGGACTGTCTAAGGTCTCCCAGTCAGGAAATCTAGGATCCAGTTGCAGAGGGAAGTGTTCAGGCCCAGCAGGCTCAGCTTTCCAATCAAATGCAGAGGAATGATTGTGTTGAATGCTGAACTGAAGTCTATGAACAGCATTCAAACAGTAGATTGGAGTGTCTTGCAAGTGTTGAGTTCTGGCGGTTTTCTCCATGTGTAAAACCTCATGTTCTTCATTCACCCCTTCACTCTCTCCGTATATGATGTAGAGCTGTGTGTAAATCTTTTCAAGAGGTGTTTTATTCACTGGTCTTTTGTATCCTTCAAATAAGCTTTCATACTTGTTCTTCATGCTGGTTTTGTGTTGGTTTTAACTCTCTGTAGGACATCATCTACTGGTTGTTGAGAGTCCTGCTGCGGGTCTCTAGTCTCTTTCAGCAGAGCTGATTCTGTGTAGATGTGAGCAGAACCAGCAGAACTGGATCCTCTCATTACTTTGTGTGTGCAAAACTGAGGACAGGCAAAGTCTTCTGATGGACTGGTCTGGTCCTAGTACCAGCTGATTCACTGTCTACAGAAAATGTGTCCACAAATGATACAGACAGGATCTCTCAGAACCTGATCACAAACTCCACATCTGGACTGAATCTAGATCAGATCATCCCTCACCCCACTGCAAAGAAAATGTATGAGTAACATTAAAAATGATCCCAATGGACATATTTGCACAATATAATTAAGCACCAGCCCACCTTTGTAAAAATAATATTAATCTATATCAAATTTATCACACAAATAAACAACAGCAGTGATTTACCAATTGAGGTTTAATGATTCATTAGTTTTTCCTATGCATCAATTATAAATCCTAACAATTAATATGCATCGATCAGGAAATGTGACACTGAAACTGTGAAATGTTTGTGTTGGCAGATAATTGATTTTAAAATGCTAAAAATCTAATGGCTAGTAATTTGAATTACAAAGAAAAATTTAAAATGTTTAAAATGTTTTCATGTTAAATGAGCAAGTTTATAGTTTATCTGTTTTGATACATGCCATCAAGTAATTTCTTACTGATATAACACTTGTGATTCTGTTATTACCAGTATTTTTACATGTTTGATGCATGTTCTTATTAGAGAGCTGTTCAGATTGTACTGACATTTTCGAGCCATGGGTTCACTCAAGAACTTTTATAATAGCAGTTTTAGATTTATGAGTAAATAAGGTCAGGGTTTAAAATTACTCGAGACTTTCACATTTTGTTCTAGAACTTAAATAAACACAGGCATACATCAAATGTTAATTTTAAGCTACTGTATTTTTAAAAATGCATGGTGCTATCAAAATGCTAATTAAGGACTACAACTACCATCAGCATGTGAGCTACATGATTTACTATATCAGGGGTTGGCAACCTATGGCAAGTGTGCCAAAGTGGGCAGACGGGACGATTTCCAGTGGCACATGAAGGGGCAGATTTTTGTTATTATTATTTTCGAATAATTTGTCTGTATTTCACTGTGTATATTTAATGGCGATGGTGGGGAAGCAAAGGGTATTTTGTAAGTATCCTTGAAAACCACATCGGTCACCCTGTTCGGAAACTTCATTGCATTATTCATCAGGAGAATCTGTCAGTTCAAAATCTGGTCTAAACTCCATCATGAGTACAGTGGTCAAAGTTGCTAATGTCCTTGCTGCTTGTCCCTAACTAACTGGCAGAGATGAATTGTGCTCACAAGGACTTGTCCCTCCATTGCCCTGTTCGGTGGCTCAGTGGCAGAAAGACTTTGGAATGGTTTGTGGAGTCTGTCGCTGTGATCAGAGCCTTTCTGACAGAGAAAAGACTGAATTAGTGTGAGCTGGTAGAGGAGAAATGGCTTGTGAAACTCATGTTCTTGACTGTAATCACAGAACATCTCAGCACATTCAAATTACAGTTGCAAGGTGCAGGCCAAACAGTGTTGACGCTGTTTGATGCATGGAAGGCATTTGTAGCTAAATTTAGTCTTCTTATGTGATGTCCAAACTGGAATATTTCGGTACTTCAAACACCTGAGGAAGCTGTCGTCACATCAGCCTGTAGACTCCAGTGACCTCCATATACAGTATACATGCAAGAACTTGAGTCGGAGTTCAATGCCAGATTTCAAGACTTTCAACAACACAGCCCAATGTTCTCCTTTTTAATTAACCCTGAAAACTGTGAGGAGAAAAATCTGCTGCTGCCGCTGTTAAAGTGGATGGGGATTGAAGAATTTGAAATGTAGAAGATTGAACTCATCTTCATCTTCACTGTGGACCTCTAAATTTACAGAGCTCTGTAAAAACCTGGAAAATACACTGTCCCAGAATCATCAATTTGCGAATGTTTGGTTAGCCTACCAGACAAGTTTGTTTGTTTGAAAAAGGTGGCCTATGCATTACTCTCTGTGTTTGGATCCACCTACATGCACAAACAGATCTTTTTACACATGAAAACTGTGCTAAAAACAAAAACAAAAGTTTAGAGTGGGCAAAGAAACACAGACATTGGACAACAGATAATTGGAAAAGAGTGTTATGGATCTTAACCCCATTGAGCTTTTGTGGGATCAGCTAGACTGTAAGGTGCGTGAGAAGTGCCCAACAAGACAGTCACATCTATGGCAAGTGCTACAGGAAGTGTGGGGTGAAATGTCACCTGAGTATCTAGACAAACTGACAGCTAGAATAACAAGGATCTGCAAAGCTGTCATTGCTGCACGTGGAGGATTTTTTGATGAGAAATCTTTGAAGTAGTTTAAGAAGTTCTGAACATTTTTATCAAATTGTAATAGTAATTTTTTATGTTATTAATGTCCTGACTATACATTGTGATCAGTTGAATGCCACTTTGGTGAATAAAAGTACCAATTTCTTTCCATAAGAGCAAAATCTGAACATTATTCCAAACTTTTGGCTGCCAGTGTGTGTGTGTATATATATATATATATATATATATATATATATATATATATATATATATATATATATATATATACACACTTCCGGTCAAAAGTTTTGAAACACTTGACTGAAATGTTTCTCATGATCTTAAAAATCTTTTGATTTGAAGGCGTATGCTTAAATGTTTGAAATTAGTTTTGTGGACAAAAATATAATTGTGCCACCATATTAATTTATTTCATTATAAAACTAAAATTTAATTTAAAAAAAATAAAAAAAAGTTTTTGAAATGGATGACTTGGACCAAATAATAAAGAAAAGCAGTCAATAAGTGCCCAACATAGATGGGAACTCCTTCAATACTGTTTAAAAAGCATCCCAGGGTGATACCTCAAGAAGTTGGTTGAGAAAATGTCAAGAGTACATGTCTGCAAATTCTAGGCAAAGGGTGACTACTTTGAAGATCCTAAAATATAACACAGTTTTGATTTATTTTGGATTTTGTTTTGTTCACAACATAATTCCCATAGTTCTATTTATGTTACTCCATAGTTTTGATGACTTTACTATTATTATAAAATATTAAAAACAAATTATAATAAAGAATGAGTAAGTGTTTCAAAACTTTTGACCGGTAGTGTGTATATTATATTTGGCATGTGTCTTCACAAAGATAATTATATATACAGTATATAAATATATATATATACACCATATGGCAAATCTCTGACAGCAAAAGGAAAAATAACCATAACTGCCAAAATTTTAACTTAAATGGTGATTATTCCTATTTCTGAAAAAGAATTTGTAATTGGCAAAAGAGACAAATTCCTCTTTGAAGTTTAAACCGTCATCTGACTAGTCCTGTGCATGCGCCTCACTTGGATCTGTAATGGTCGACTTCCAGTGGACAGACGCTGAGGAAAAATTTAGCACTATAAATCTACTTTTATTGCTCGTTTCACATAGTGTTATGGCCATAGTTTCCAGACGTAATTTTGTAATTATATGCCGTTTGGTTATTTAGCGCACAATCAATTTTCCATGAGGCGGCCTGAGGTAAAATCTGAAATAAATTTATATAGTTTCCTTTTAGTTATTTTAAACTGGCCACATAACACGATCAACCTCACAACATCCACTTTCAAATTTTATAAACATAAGCGTCATTTATGGGTGGGAAAGGTGGGACTCGTCCCAAACACTTTTTGAAATAACTTGCATCAGTGACTTCCTCCAGTTCTTGAGCAGAAGTTTCCATTTCACGTGTGTTATAATGAGTGGCGATCCAACGCTAGAATGTGTTATTTTTAATGTTATGATAAGTCCTTGTTGCAGCTGTTATCAGTTACAACGTTGCCATGCAAGGATTTTTATTTATTTATTTATTTATTTACGAAAAATGTTTTAACGCATAACATTTTCTATAGATAAAGCTGATGGAAATGCAAATTCGACAAGTTTAGCCCAAATCATTTTTCATTAAACTTTACAGATAAATTCTATGTTGATACTTCAAGTGTCATGAAAAAAAGGTTAGACAGCCATCCAGCTAGGTGCACCAAGGAATTCCAGTACACAGTTTTCATTTAGCAGCCTGATATATACATAAAATGTTCTTTGATAGCTGTATACACAGCATATATATTTAGTGCAATTTTATTATCTGTGTTCTAAGTATTCTGTTACTGTTTTAAGGAGAGAAACCATTAAAAAAAATTCTGTGCATGGATCGGATCGTGAACCAATTAAAAATGTTTTACTAACATACAGACAGATGATGTGATTGCTGAAAGTTCACTGACTTGAACTGGCAAGTAATATAAATAAAAAAATATAGTTTATTGCTGGTTTTGCCTTTTTGTGGCCATATGTCTTTTAATTAAAAAACCTTTGTCAGACCCACTTGAACACTGGTCCTTCTTACCTGCTTTTAGTCTGGCCTGGTCTTCACTGCAATTTATTCTGGACAAAAATTTAGAGAGAAAGGAACAGCCTGATCGACAAGTGACCAACCACAATAAAAACTGCACTTGACTGGTGCTTATGCTTGTCTGAATATTTAGACTAGTTTTAAAAATGTGAAGTTTGATTGTCATACAGACATTACAATAAAACAAACAGCCAGCTAGTTAACTATGTAGTCAGACTGTCACATCGATATTCAGATAAACCTTCAGTTTTATATATATATATATATATATAGATAGAGAGAGAGAGAGAGAGAGAGAGAGAGAGAGAGAGAGAGCAACTTAAAGAAGATTAAAGGCTTTTTGTGGGTTTGTTTTTCATTTGATTTTTGGATAGTTGGAGTTTGGATTAACAAGCATTCCATTGACCTATTTGAACATTCTTCAATGTAAATCTATGGGATTTTTCTGATTTTTGATTATCTGTTTTGCAAAAACAGTTAAGTCTGATTAGTTAGAGAAGACATAGCAGACTATTCCAGAACATTCTGAAGGTCTGTGCCAAGTTTGGTAGATTTAGCTTGAAAGCTCTAGGAGAAGTTAGTCTTAGACATTTTGGTCTCGGTTTAGGTTTTTAAAATAAATAAATAAATAAATAAATAAAAACCTTTACAAAGTTTGTAAAAGGACAGCATGACTTTGTAAAACTTTTATAAAGTTCATAATATGGAATCACAATCAACTTATATGGGCATATTGTTGTACAATAACAATATACTATGACATCCACAGTAATTGAGACATCAAAACTACTTGTCAGAGCACATGAAATTTACCCGCTTCACCCCAGCATAAAAGTTTCTCTGCTGCAGGAGGGAAGCAGTGTCGCCAGATCTCGCAAGGGGAGCAAGCGACCTGGGTCTGGAAAAACAAGCCCAAATAAGCAGCTTGCCTCAGCAGACATGTCCACACTGGATGGGAGTGACTTCACAATTAAAGGTGAATTGCAAGTGTCATCCAATACATGCATAAAATCACCAACAGAGGTCACCCAAACTCCATTCACCGGTTCCAGAATCAGGGGTTGTTTCACACTCTGCTGCAGTCAACAGAAGCAATTCCGCAAGTATAACAATTAAGGAAAAGGTAAAGTCCACAAATAGAAATGCTTCCCATTTGAATAGACATAAAGTATTACCTGGTACAACTAGACATAATACAAAACCTAACACACTTTACACCTAATTCAAATAAACTAAGCCAATACAAGTTAGTAATGTCCAGTTTGTGAACCAGTTCTTTTTCAGTGAACAAGTTGAACCTGTTCACCAAATTGGACTGAATCGTTTGAAACCGTTTGCATCTCGAGTCAACACTGATGCACATTTACTTTATCTCGGACGTGCCCTACCTTTATGTTTCTGATGTATTTCGCTGAACACCAGAAAATATAACAAATAAAACATACTGGAAATATGTTTATGACTTGACTGTATTACCGTTTTCTCAATGTTTGATGATGATCTGGTTGGTCGCAACAGTTCTCGAGTCAACAATAGGCCCTTTCCCACTGGCAGTACAAAAGCCCATTTAAGGTAATTTTCCCTGGGACGAGTACTTTTCGTTGCTTTCGCACCTGAGGAACTAAAGTTCCTCTGAGCCATTTTGGGGGGATTTTTAGCTCCTACTCTGGAGTAGGTACTTTGAAGTGACTGTGGGAGGTGCTGCAGCCTGTGATTAGTCAAAAACCTGTGATGTAGAAAGCATTGAGAAAAGAGAGGAGTCCACAGCCACCATTAGTAAACAACTAGCCGATAGCATGCTACTCAGAAGATTTTACAATTCCCTTAACAGAAATAAAATAAAACCAACAAAGTATCCAATGAGGATCACCTGTTTCACGTGTGTGTGTGTGTGTGTGTGTGTGTGTGTGTTGTGACTTCATCGGAAGACACACTTTGAGTTTTCACCGCATCTGTACTGTTTGTACTGTGTGACTACAGAAAATAAAGTGATTTCTGGATTACTAAATAGATTTTTTCCTTGGATGATGGATATAAATAATCAGATGTTTATCGAGAGTGGGTAATTGAACTCTATTATACAATAAACCATCATGAAATCTAGTATACATGAGGGAAGTATTGTGTGCCTGTTACTGTGTGGTAACTTGCATCAAGATATATTTCTTGATGCAAGTCAATGAGTGAGTATTTCAGAACAGTTATTTATGTTGAGTCATAAAGGCCTTTATTGTTTAAGATTGTGTTGATAAATAGGCTTATAGTGCTTTCAACATGTTGTCCACTAAATTCAGCGCGTTTGTACTGGTACCAGTTCACAGCGGACGGAGTTACCTGCACAATGCCGAAAATAGAAAACAAGTGATCAATAGAATGTACTGTCACTCATTACTGATGGTTAGGATAAAAACGCTGATTGATATAGAAAATATAACTTTTATCGTGTGTCGTTTGCTGTCAGGTTAGGACACAGTGTGACTGTGGCTTCCTGTAGCCTCCTCTATGTTTCTGTTTGATTTCCGAGTACCCTGTTCTAAAAAATAAGGCTGGGCATAGAAATGCATCAATTCTTGGACTACAAACTCTTCAGACATGTTTAATAAGTTCTGTTCTCTGTTTTGTGTGCAGCTGTGTTGTGATCTGTTGTCACTATCGCTGTGGAGGACCTGTTTTTAGATAAACTAAATGAACGCCCCGATGTCATGAGGGGGCTGCGTGAACTGTTGTTCTCGTGCCCTATCATAAACGCGCACAGGAGATCAACGGTCAGTGAATATTTTCACTTAATAATACATTAGATTTCAGTTTGTTTCTCACCAAGTCTTATCGTATGCTTTCATAACAATCATGAGTCTCATGAATAATTTATTAGACTTCTGAATTATACTTTTGTGTTCTTTTGAAGCTTGAAGAGGTGGTCACCATAAACTGTCATTGTATGACATCACTGAGAACAACATTTTTACACAGTTTCTCCCTTTGTGTTGAGAAAAAGAAAGAAAGTAATATAGGGTTATAACAACACAAGGGTAGGTAAACAATGACTTAATTTTAATTTTTGGGTGAACTAATCCTTTAAATAAGTTAACATTAACCAATTTCAACCATAAATAAATAAGCACAAAACTGGGTCAAAGAAACCGAGTAAAAACAAATGACCTCTGACAATCTATTAAACAATTTTAGCACCAAATACTAAAAACTAAATGTTTTTATTTTATTTATTTTTTTCATTCTGATTCCGGCGTCCCGCGGCCTGACAAGGTAACAACAACAAAATAAAAGTATGGTTACTAACATTATTTTTAAAAATGACAGTACTCTGTGCCAAGGGTGGGTGATATACTAGCTGCAGTTTTGCCAGATCTTGCAAGAGAATCCAAAAGAACTGGTCTGGAGAAACAAGCCCAAAATAAATGACTTGCCTCATTAAAATAAGCAAAAATAAGTGTTTACATTTTTGGTGGATTGATTCGCATTGAAACCATGACAAGCATAGTATACAGTAGACTATAAAAAATTATTGATTTTCAGTAAATGTATCTTGAACAGTAAGTGGGGATATGTGACAGCTGCGATTAGTGGTTAATCACAATGCATTGTGCCATAAGAGCCAAGCACCAGCAGGTCCAAAACGCAAATGTATTCTGGAAATAAGCCCAAAAAGCTGGACTGCCATTATTTAACAGATACTTTAAGAAATAAACAAGCCCACAGTCACTTTTCTGTAAAGCCCTGAATGTTTTTATCATCTTGTAGCGATATCAGAAGTAGCTACCAGTCCTTCTGTGTCATGTTGATACTTAAGCATATTTTACTTTAATGTTTTAACAATATATTTTAATATTAAGTAATACATATATAAATGAATAATACCTGTCTTTCTACAGTAATGATAACACTAAATAACAACGTTATCGATATAACACCAGAGTACAGTCTTGTTAGCAGTTGCATGCTTTCCAGCGCTCATTTATGTGTGTATGCAAGACGAGCGCTCACGATACGGCTGTGTCTGGTCAACATTCCTGTCTTGGTGAGACATTGAAAACTGTGTTGAGTTGGTCCATCCAGATCCAGTAAGTATCAGATTTTAAAATATATACAGTACACCTGAAAACAGTAATATATACAGATGTGCTTGAGGAATTTGCAAACTTGAGCCAGCATATTTGTGTTTTTTTGCAAAACTCTTATTAAGAGAAGAACCTCGCAAACTTTGGCAAAACTAGCAAAAAAATGTTTTTCTCATAAGCACCTATTTTAGCCTATTTACATTTTTGTATTATTGGATTTACAGTAATCTTGCCACAGGAACAGTACTTCTGCAGTAACCCTTTTAAAGCTGCACTACGTAACTTTGTGCTCTTTAGCGTCATCTGTGGTTGAAAGTTAAAACTGCAAGCAATTTGTGGAAGAACACATAACATCAGTCATGTTTCGGCACTGCACTTCTGGCGGATGAATCACATGATTTGATGTTACCTGGACATCGCCTGTGTGTGATCATGACTGGGAGATATTCAGAGCCAGAGTAATAACATGCTGTTTTCATCTTGGTATTATGTTATACGATTAAAAATTTAAAACTGAAATATTCTTTGATGAAGAAAAAAACACTCTTATTTACATATTTTTAATGAATTTTACACTTTTCTGACACTACAATCAAAGCGCTTTTACATAGAGAACAGGGGACTCTCCTCAAAGTATACTTTAAGTATGATTATTCAAGTGTTTTATCTTCTATTAATGTTTGTATTGTACTACAATGATCAGTTTAAGAGGTGAAACTCGTGATATGGATGATATGAGTTCAATGGAAGACTTTATTATTATTGTTATATTGTACAGCCTCAGTTGATAATGCAAGTGAACCATAATACTACAATAGTATGCTTATTCAATGCACACAACTGCCCCATTCACACATGCAGCCAGGTAAATTACAGGAAAATAGTTTGGTTGCCTTTACTGGTAAATGTACCAAATGTGCTGTGCTGTTTTTCCATTTTGCTACCATTCACACATCAGCACAAAATGCAGTTAAACTATGTGACTTGTTTGCTGTAAATGACCTCAACACGGCTGCGCTGGAAATGTAGGCTTTTAGTTTCAAAATCTGGTGGGGTATGATTTGTAGCTGAACATATGTGGTTGGTAATGTTGGTGGGGGGGGGGTTCTGTTTTTTTGGCTATTGTTTTTATTTATATGACACCATATGCGACGACTTCAAATGAGACTGTTGAACTACAGAGAACAAAATGCTGTTCAGTAACATGTGTGAATTGTATGTCTGCACGAAGAATGTGGGTTCATCACAGAATACATGGGGAATCGCTAACTGTTCCTTTCACCTGTCGGGAAATTTATTCATCAGCTCGGATGAAGAGAAGCGCTCTGATTTCACTATTTGACCAGTTTATTGCCATTTTTCTTACTTCCGAGTAACCAGTGTTAAACGGCGCAGAGTAACTGAGTCATCTCCATCACAACGTTCTTATGTCTGCGTGCCCTAACCTCGTACGAACTCAAACCGGTAATGTTCTGGCTCTGTTCACACAAAAATAAGGAAATTTATAGGTAATGATACAACTTCACAATAAGGGATATTGCCAGAGCAAAATTTACCAGTATTTTCAAAAGGGTAGTGTTCACACATGACCTCTAAACTGGAAATTGTAGGTAATTTCCTGGAAAAGGCTGTATGTGTGAACGCGACTATTAACACTATAAACTAAAACAAGGATTCAGAAATGATGGGGATAAAATATACTTTATTAAACATGAAATTACTGTAATATGCTTAAATATGCAATATAACAATTAAAAGAAGTCAATTTCAGAAGTCGATAATATTAGTAAACGTCACAGTAACTTCCCCGGACAACATAGATACATTGCAACTGGTTAACACACGAGTAATGTTCGATTCATACAAGCATGACAACCAATATAAGCTTCAACAACCCTACGAGAAAACATATCCAAGCATTATAGCAAATATAGAACTTTGCCAAACAGATAACAGATAAACATCCATCCAGACTGCAGTGATGCTGTGAACTGCATGAGTATAAGTGACTGAAGTGAACGTAGTTTCTCCAGCTGGAACATGAGACAGCTGGTACTTCTTTCTGTTTTTATGGACATGACATAATGATGCAAGGATGTACGTCATAAACCAGCGATTTCACGCCAAATCTGACCTGGCTTTTTTATAGGCTTACAGTAGTGTATCGGGGTACGGTAAGGAGATTGTTTTGAACACTGTTTATGTACTCAATCAATAATGGCAACAATTTGTTCATTTTTAACCAAAAAATCTTACGTTGTGCAGTTGCTTTTGTTTCACACCCAAACAATTCAGACAGAACAGAAGGTGGATCTCAGTGACTCAGCATTCCACAAGACACTCATGGATACAAACAACATATTTCTTTAAGCATTGTGGCACCACAGCTTTTCGGTACTACACTCAATACTCCTCTGACATCTGAATATCTGTTTAAGAGCAGAATGATTGAGAGTTTCTCTGAATTCACAAACTGAAATCATTGCAATATCACACACCTTTCAATCTAAATACATGCAGTGCATGTATTATGGTATTAGTATACATGAGAATATTTCCCCTTAAATGAAGCCAAAGAGACATTTTTTTTATACATTGTACAAAGAATGTAAGAAAATGTTTAGGTGTTTGTGTGACATATTCGTTGTTTCTCACAGGAGGCTGTTAAATCTGACACAGAGACACAGAAGAATCATTAGAAACTCTAAATCCAGCATAGAGGGGTTCAGTGAATGTGGTGTTGAATGTGTGTAAGTGTGTGAGTGTGTGTGTGTCAGAGACACTGTAGAAGGACAGAGTGCCGGCTAACCAGTCCAGATACACTCCTACTCTGTTAGATTGTGGTGTAGGGACAGATATGTTTTTGTTCTTATTATTGTGCCATATATTGAATCCATTACCAGTGCAGAAAAGACTCCATGAATTTTCATCGAGCCCAAACATACTGTTACTCCCTTTTTTCCTACTGACTCCTTTATATGCCATGGCTACACGAGCCCAGCCACTATATTCAACTACCCAGTAACAGCGTCCAGTCAGACTCTCTCTACATAGAACTTGAGGAATGTGATCAAATCTCTCTGGATGATCAAGATATAACTGCTTCTCTTTCTTCCATGTTACTTTTCTGTTCCCCTCAGACAGAATGAGATGAGTGTTTGTTGTGTCTGGATCCAGAGTGAGATTACAGAAATCTGAACACAAAGAAAGACATTTCTTTCTTTATAACTCAATTGTTAACATTAATTGCATGTGTCAGTGTCAGATGATAACCTACATTTTTGTAGACCCGGTTTCATCCTACAGGGCTCTCTGTTGTCCAAGCTGAAAGTGACAAAAACGTACACATAATGTTAAGTAGTTAGAATAGTTATTCAGTGCTGTGACACATACAGTCCATGTAAAATAAGGCACTACCGTATTTTCTGGAAATAAAGTTGCACCTGGTCAAAAATTGCACTGTTCAGAGAAAAAAAGCACAGATAAACCACATCTTTACATAAATCGCACCAGTGCTGGGTAGTAACGGATTACATGTAATATGGATTACGTAATCAGATTACAAAATCAAGTTCTTGTAATTGGATTAAATTACATTTTAAAATACTCGTAATCGGACTACAGTTAATTTTTATAGATTACATGATTACATATTAACAAGGCAACGGCAGTAAATTGTAAATAATTTATTGACCATTTTCATTTCAATATCAATATATTCTTACCCTGAACCACAATAGTCTCACAGATGAATATTTTGAGCATGTGCTCCTTTTACACTGCAACAGTAAGATATGCACCTCAGCTAAGGAATA
This sequence comes from Myxocyprinus asiaticus, assembly GCF_019703515.2. Lineage (NCBI taxonomy): Eukaryota > Metazoa > Chordata > Actinopteri > Cypriniformes > Catostomidae > Myxocyprinus > Myxocyprinus asiaticus. Next base: position 1,075,521 of record NC_059350.1, read on the forward strand.
GGTGATGGACTATTATTAAGTAGTAAGGGTTAAAAATAAGTGTGTCAGAGATTTGAGCTGTTAGCTTTGACCTAGAAATGTCATTGCTGTTGATTTCAGGTTCATTACTATTTGTTCATATAATGTTTCTATTGTTTTATGCACTTAAAATGAATATGTTTTACAATTTTTTTTTTTTTTTTTTATAATTTCTTACTACCTCACCAATGGTGTGCAGCTCACACATTGAATTTAATTGCTTCAAAGGATCTAATGGATGCTATTTCTAAGGGTCCTACCCGCAGGTACACAAGTTCAACTGCAAAATGTGCAGCAATATTAAACAAAGCCCATTGCTCTACTGCATGACACTTGACATAAAACTTGACACAACTGTTCCTTGTGTGACTCGGCGGAATTTAAATATTCTGCTCTTTTAGAATATTCTTGCTGTTCAAAAGATAATAACTTGCACCTCAACTTTGGAATAGGTGATGGACTATCAGTGAGCAGTAAGGGTTAAAAGTGTTTCAGTGCTTTTAGATGAAAGCTTTGACCTAGTCAACGTTGTTGCTGTTGATTTTATGGTCATTAATTTTTTTTCATTTTATTATTGATTTATGTTGATTTTATGGTCATTAATGTTCGTAAAGCTGCTATTGTTTTATACTCTTAAAATGAACTTGATGTCTCAATGTTTTGAATTATACCATTTGGCCATGCACTATCATTGCTATTACATTTAATATTTATTTCATTCTTGTTATGTTTAATGCATTTTTTAAAAATGTCATAAGGAGCTCTTTTGTGAGGCTCTTTTTGTTAGTAATAAATAATTGAATGCTTTTATGTATTACTGGGGTACTGTTATGTTAAAATGATTATCCTACTCAAATGCATGTGACATAAAATAAACTAGAATTAGGTTGAAAATAATCCAAAAGTAATCCAAAAACAGTCAGATTAGATTACCCAAAAAATGCAAACTATGAGATTAAGTTACTGATTGCATTTTTTGTCATGTAATTTGTAATCAGTACCTGATTACAATTCACAAGTAATCCGCCCAGCACTGAGTTGCACTGACAGAGGTTAAATGCGGCAGGCACTCAGACCCGGGAGCAGCCACCCAAGTCCCAACTTCCCTTCAGCTGCTCAAAATTTTAGAAATGCTCGTTATGACGGTTACCTCAGCAAATACACATCTCTATGCGTTGTAACTCTATGCTGTATACAAATAAACAGCTTTTAGTCTGTGAGTAAAACATTATGCCTGTTTGAATTCTATTAATTCATTAACATTAGTGACTGTGTATCTGTGGATATTTCTGATATTAGCAAACTTTGCTCTGCACTAACCATCTGGTTCACTAACTGAAAGTTTTTACTACAATTGTGGTGAAACATCATTTCATGGGCATGTGAAGAGTTGCGTTTGTCAGCGGTCTAGAGTCTGTTAGAACAATAATGTTGATGGGACAGAATATTTAAGATCATTCCATAAAGTACTTTTTAAAGGCATAATACTCTGAACTGGCCCCTTTAAATCACTACTACCATCTATTTGACTGATGATTTCATCTGTTTGTGTGTAAGCATATGTGTTTTAGTGTGCATGCGTTTGAACAGCCAACATTAATTAGGTATAAATTATGTATAATTTATGTATAGTCGCTTCGGACTATAAGTCACAGGTACTTTCAGATGAAGACAAAAATTTGACTTATATTACTGAAAATACGGTATAATGTAAAGACTTTCTGTAGGCTTGATATAAATTATGAACAAAGATACATTTGTTTATATATTATACCCTATATCATCCTTTTCAAATGATGTAAAGATGTAAAATCTCAGACATAAAATCATTTGATTTATGAGTACTTGCTACAAACATATTTTTGGTGCCAACAACTGGGGAACAATAAATTGTTCATACTGTCAAATTTGAAATTGCTGTTTGGATTTAAGTTTTCTGCAGCTGACAATCCCTTAGTGATTACTTGCTTAGAAGAGAAATAACTGAAAGCATACAGTAATTTGGTTAAGGGGTCTCACCGACAACATGAACATTTCTAAACTTTCTTAAAGACTTCACACAATAATATAATGAATTGCAGGTAGCTGAATTTTCAGTTGAATTCAATAAAATGTCAGTCTGTTCTTCACACAACTTCAGAAAATTTGAAATATATAGGCAGAGCACAACTCTTATTGACTGTTTTTATGTTTTTTAATATTGTACATGGATAGGATAAATTACCATTCACTTTTGTTGTACTTCAACAGCCAGAAATGACATACAGATTTGGAATGATTAAATGATGACAGTTTTTATTTTAGAGTGAAATATCTTTAACTTCTTACTTGAGTTTGTCAAGTGTGTAGTTTGGATCGTTGAGTCTCTCAGAGAGCAGTTTGACTCCTGAATCTCCTGGGTGATTGTAGCTCAGATCCAGCTCTTTCAGGTGTGAGGGGTTTGAACTTAGTGCTGAAGCCAGATAACAACATCCGACCTCTGTCACCATACAGCCAGATAATCTACAAATAGAAAGTAATTGGACTTCTGAATAGGCTCTTGTTTTGTGTGTACAGATAGGAATATAACAACTCTGTTTCAGATTATTCTTAATGATTCTGGTTCCTTAAGCCTAGTGTACACTACAAGACTTGCAGTCGGCACAATGCGACTCACAATTTTGTTTTCTGTTGTGCTGGTGCACACACTTCAAAACTGTAGTGTATTAACTACATGACCATTAATCACAGACTGAGGCCATGTGTACACTGATATTAAGATCCAATCACAAATGTTCAAGCAAGACATCACCATTACACCTGGCCGGTACTTTTGACCACTTTTTGTTCTAAAAGAAAGTCTCTTATTTTATGAGAACATACATCAATACAGAACATCATCTCCTGGTGGTGGGGCAGTGGTCAGGGACGTCTACCTGCCACCCCCTGCAGCTGGACACCGGATTCTTTCCATTTCCTCTCATTCTTGCCCCCCATCAAGACATTCCTTCTTTATAGGTCTTAACCATTCAGACAAGGTTCAATGACCACTCACCACGAGAAATCCTACCCTATGTCCCAGGACCTCTGCTATGCTGACATCTGCTGTGCATACAGTCCTATAGTATACCATACCCACTTTGTGGCATATCCCATGCGGCCATAGGGCCCATCCCATTGGCAAAGGCTGTGCTAGCCACACTGGCACCGTTAATGAGTGCTCAATGCCCCCGGTTCTGTATGGCATACTACTTAACCACACAACCCTACATGCCAACCTCTCCAATAACCCTAGTCAGCATACTAGACTGACACAAGCCCTAGTATTCCTTCCCCTGATGTAATTATTCCATACCTCACAAATGTTATGTATTTCTCTCTTCTACACCACTCACTTTGTGTCCTTTCTTCTTAACCATAGCCAGAAGCTCCCTTTCTTTGCATCCTCTGCCATTTCCTTCAGAGACTTCTTTAACATCGATCCAGAGATACCAACATCTTTCAGCAGGCGCTGCATTGATGTTCCCATAAATCCTCGACACCGAACCTCCACAGGGTAGTGGCAGTCCTCCATCTACTTTTCACTGCACTAAATCAGCATATATTAACTTTTTACTCTCATGGGCTGCCACCAGTCCATGTTTCCATGGGATGTGTTTGTCTGAAAGATCTACTTTGTTCTCTCCCTAAACTTCAAATAGGCTGCTCTGCCAGCACCGGGATTCTTTCCCTATCCACCTCAAATTATATCGATACCTAACTCCCTTACGAATCAAAAGACTACGCGATTTCATTGGCTTAATCTTCATCTTGGCCCATGCCAATAGCTCTTCCAGCCTTTTCAAGAGTCTGTTTGTATGTGCAGCAGTCTGGAGGATGCTTATGACATCATTCCTATAGCTGTGTGTAGTTGGCAATCTCACCCCAGACTGTGCACAAATTCCTCTGGCCTTCTTTATGGGCCTGGGGCTTAAGTTGCCCTGGCTCTTTCTACCACCTGCCTGATCTCACATCAAATTCCACTACTGGCTTCGCTGGCACTGGGACATATACGGGGGAGCTGAGCAGGCTGTGTTTATGGGGATCACCAAGTTGCTTTTTCAAGTGGTCCTCTAGTTCCTCCTTCGCCATCACCAGCTTCCCACTCCTCTTCTCATCCAGTAGGTCTCTGGCAAACTTAAAAGGGTCCTTGGTGAACTTCGCACTCTCATGCTCCTTCTCTTCTGTCGTATTCTCTCAGCCCTCCTTAATACTGCTAAGCTAGACCTTATGCCATCCCACAACACCATGAAGCCCTCCTTCTCATGCTCATCTGTCCAGCTGAAGTATCTTTTTCTCTCTCCTACACATCCCCCGGGGACCACTCTTCCTCACAATGCTTCACCAAATCTACCCACGCATTCTTCATAAACAATGTCAATACACATGTAATATTCACATGATTTTAAATAATTAAATATGTAATATTTTTCAATAACTTGAAAAGGTCTGATAACAAAACACACAATACTTGTATGAAATTCATAAATTTTCATATTTTAAATACCTCAGTATCTCTAGTTTACAGTTTGTACTCTTCAGTGCATCAGAGAGCAGCCTCACTCCTGAATCCAGCAGGTCATTGTTACTCAGATCCAGATATCTCAGGAGGGAGTTTGATGATTGTAAAGCTGAAGCCACAATTTCACGACACTGACCAGTGAGATTACTGTCAGCAAATCTAAAAAAGTTTCAGACAGGGATTTATAGGCTATTGTACTAGGCAAAAAAATGTATTCATAAAAATAGTTTTTGAGGTTTTATACATTTTCTGATCAATTCTATATCTAATTTTTTGTTATATATATATACACACACACACACACACACACACACACACACACACACACAGTATAGAGAGAGAGAGAGGGAGGGAGAGAGAGAGAGAGAGAACGAGAGAGAACCTTACACCTAAATCTTTCAGCCAAAAGTGACTATATTTTTATATTTTTTTATAAACATTCAGTTCATATTGCAGTTCATCCAGAGGACATTCAGGGAAAAAACTCTAGACATGACACAAATTATTTTTAATTTGCAATTAAATAAGAAACTTAAAGGGTTAGTTTACCTAACAATTACAATTCCATCATTGTTCATTTTTGGGAAAGCTAACACAAAACTAATTTCTAAATTATGTTTGTAAATTGAAAAAAGAAACACTGAGATGTAAATAACAGTCTCTTAATGATTTATTGCATCTTTTTTTAAACACTCACAGAGCTTTTCTGCAGTTGCTCACAGCTGGTATAAGTCTTCTTCTACCCTCCTCTGATGTGTTGTATTTCTTCAGGTCCAGCTCATCCAACTCCTCCTCTGACATCTGAAGCATGTAGGCGATTGCAGAACATTCAGCAGGAGAGAGTTTATTCTCTGAGTGTTTATCTGATTGTACAAACTCCTGAATCTCTCTGTACAGAGTCTGATCTTTCATCTCCAGCAGACAGAGGAACAGATTGATGGATCTTTCATTCGAGAGATGTTTGTCACTCTTGATTTTGTCTTTAATGTACTGTGAGGTTTTCTTGATGTTCTCTGAGCTGTTCTCTGTGTGTGTCAGCAGATCCTGTAAGAGTCTCTGATTGGACTCCAGTGAAATGCCCAGCAGGAATCGCAGGAAAAGATCCAAGTGTCCATTTTCACTCTGCAGGGCTTTATCTACTACTCCTCTGAGCAAATTATGCAATGAATCAAAAAACTTTTGTGCCTCCATGGTGCTACTCACAAAGCAGTGGAACCAATAAAAAGCCGCCAGAAACTCCTGAAAGCTGAGATGTATGAAGCAGTAGACTTTCCTCTGATGAATCACAGATTCCTCCTTAAAGATCTCAGTGCAGATCCCAGAATACACTGAGGCATCAGTGAGGTCTATGCCGCTCTCTCTCAGGTCCTCCTCATAGAACATGACATTGCCCTTCATCAGCTGTTTGAAAGCCAGTTCAGCAAGTTTCACAATCACTTCTCTGTTGGACTGCAGGAGTTTCTCTGGATCTCTCTCTTCATACTTCCGATTCCTCATATTGATCTGAATGAGCAGGAAGTGGATGTACATTTCAGTCAGAGTTTGAGGGATTTCTGCACTGTCATCTTGTTTCAGGATATTTTGAAGCACAGTGGATGAGATCCAACAGAAGACTGGTATGTGGCACATGATGTGGAGGCTTCTTGCTTTTTTAATGTGTGAGATGATTCTGCTGGCTTGATGCTCATCACTGATTCTCTTCCTGAAATATTCCTCCTTCTGAGGGTCATTGAATCCCTGAATTTCTGTCACACGATCGATGTAAATGGAGGAGATCTGATTGGCTGCTGCTGGTCTGGAGGTAATCCAGATGAGAGCAGAGGGAAGCAGCTCTCCTTTGATGAGGTTTGACATCAACACACCCACTGATGAAGTCTTAGTCACATCAGAAACTTTCTCACTGTCTGAAAACATCAGTGGAATTCTGCTTTCATCCAGACCGTCAAAGATGAACACAACTTTACACTCATCATAAATCTTTGAGTCCAGATCATGAAGTTCTGGATGAAAGTCCAGCAGAAGTTTGTAAAGACTGTACTGCACATCTTTAATCAAGTTCAGCTCTCGAAATGGAAACACAAACATGAAATCTACATCCTGATTGGCTTTTCCCTCAGCCCAGTCCAGAATGAACTTCTGCACAGAGACTGTTTTTCCAATTCCAGCGATGCCTTTCGTAAGAACAGTCTTTATTTTGTCTTTTCTCTTCTCCTCACATCCTAGTTCAGGTAAGGGTTTAAAGATGTCATTGCAGTAGATTGGAGTGTCTTGTAAGTGTTGAATTCTGGCTGTTTTCTCCATGTTTAAAACCTCATGTTCTTCATTCACCACTTTACGCTCTCCCTCTATGATGTAGAGCTGTGTGTAAATCTTTTCAAGAGGTGTTTTATTCACTGGTCTTTTGTATCCTTCAAATAAGCTTTCATACTTATTCTTCATGTAGGTTTTGTGTTTCTGTTTGACATTCTGCAGGACATTATCTACTGGTTGACAAGAATTCTTTTGCAGGTCTCCAGTTTTCTCCAGCAGTGTGCGTGTCTTAAGAGCTGGTACTGTGAAGTGCTGCATGAGCTCAGATGTCTCTGCTCCATCACTGAATTTGGGGGGTTGAATAATGGATCTGTCACAGCTGAGTTCTTGAGATGCTGCTCTCTGACTCTTCCTGGTTATAATCATCAAATACATAAAATCACATTGTTTTTCTGCTTAAAGGATTAGTTCACCCAAAAATGATAATTATCTCATGATTTACTCTCTTTTAAGCCATCTCAGGTGTGCATGACTTTCCTTCATCAGCAGAACCGAAGTGAAGATTTTTATTAGTACATTTCAGCTCTGTTTGTCCATACAATGCAAGTAAACAGGTGCCATTAGACTGCTGGCTGTTTGACAGTCCAAAAGTCATATTTAGGCAGCATAAATGTAATCCACATTCCAGTGTGTCTCCTGTCAATCAATTAATGTCTTCTGAAGCAAATCGATAGGTTGGTAAGAGAAACAAATTGATAATTAAACGTTTTTAACTTTCCACCCAGTGCTGTATTTCTGTTTGAAATGAACTAACTGTCGCATGACGTTCATTCCTCTGTTGTATACAAAGTGCACGCTTCCGACTTCTCGTGTTAACGTGCCTTGCGCTTACGTCATGTGACAGCTCTGTGATGAGTCAACTGGTAGCAGGAAGCATTTTTTTAAAGTTAATAAAGTTTTAATTATCTATTTGTTTCTTACACAAACCTATTGATTTGCTTCTGAAGACATAAATTGATCGACTGGAGTCGTGTGGATTACTTTTATGGGATAAAGTCTCACCTGGGGTCAAAGGTCTCTGCTCCATCACTGAATTGTGGGGGCTGAATAATGGATCTCCCACTTATTGACACACAGCTGGGTTCTGGAGAGAGATCTGGCTTTTTTTCCTCCATAGAAAAAGGCAGGCGTTGACCTGCAAAACAATACATACATACTATAAAGTAGAATTCACACAAGGGCTGCACAATTAATATAAATAACTAACTGAGTGTCAATAAAGTGTCAATTACATAATTTCATTTAGGTCTACTAACATGTTATTTGAATCGTCGTGTGCATTAATGCAATAGCAAATCTGAGGCATTTAAATTAGTCTGTTAGCATTCCATAAACAACAATAATCTAGTATTCACCCTATGTTGTTCTCTCTGTGTATAATTTATTCAAAATTTGAATCCACACCCTGCACACACACAGAGAACCAAACACAGCATGACTAAAGACCACTGATGCTCTCATTTGATCACTGCATTTAAAAGGTATTTATAAACCTAAAAAGAAAAAACATTTTATCAGCTTAATGTCACATTTAAAACATGTTAACTGAATGTCACCTCTAAAAACTCTGCAGTGCATGGTGTACGTTTTCTCACACAACCAGAATAACCAGAAGAACTGGTTTACTGGGTAACATCAGAAAATAACTTTCTACAAGGCTATAGATGATTTTATATCTGTTCATGAAAGGGTGATACAGTATTTTGAGGAAAATTATGAATCCCATAAAAACAAAAAAGATTATGTTTTTCCTCAAACAAAAAAATATTTTAAAACAATTATAATGTGTGCTATAGGCCCTACTGAATGACACAGAAGAAATAAAAAGAAAAACACTAACACAAGTCAACCTTACATAAGCATTATATACAGTACTGTTACCATGGTTACATAGTGGACTACTATTTATTTTCCAAGGATAGACTCAGTGTTGGTGAGAAAAGTATTTCCAGGACTCAGTAAAGTGAATAAAAGATCACTCCTCATCTAGTTACAACAATGTATACATGCAGGTGTTTAAAGATCTGGACAGTTGTTTCTGAAATCCTTACTTAATCAATAGAATATGAAAATTAAGAATATAGAATTTATCTCAAGTCATTGGTTTTGGGTGCAGGAGCTGAGCTAGCCTAACTCAAATTTGTCCATTTTTTTGACTAAATCGACTAATTTCTCCCAATAATCACTTTTTACACTTTTTGAATATTAGACAAAATCACTCTCTTACTCCCTCATTACTAGTTTATCAACGCAAAACAGCCACATTTAAAATCTAAAATGTAAAAACCTATTTTTGTCAGAAACTACTGTCCATATGCGGGTATATGATCAAGTATACCGGGTATAATGGTAAAAGATATCGACTTCACAGCCATTACAAGGTAATATTGATCACTGATCATGAATTGACATGTCGTCGGGTGTGCATCACAAGGATACATTCTGCTAAATATGGCAACAGGCGGACACGTATTTATAATTTACTTATTTTAAATTGTCAAACAACAAATGTATAACAGCTCTAGAAATGTACTTACCGGGAATCGTCGGTGAATTTATCGTCCTTCCTTGATGAAAACTTTCAGTTTTGAAACCGGTTCTTTACCTGGTTGAGCCAGAAGTAATTAAGGACAAAAACATGGGCGTTTATTTACTGTACTCATGAGATATATTTATCAGCCGATTCACACGGGCAGTGCGGGGTTAATCCTCCCCGGGCCCTGGGCTAGTTCATGAATATTAATTAGATTACGTGATCTACAGCGCTACACAGGTTAATCAACTTAATAATCAATCAATGAGCCACGCCCCTAAACATTCCCTCAGGTCTTCTTAAAAGCAAGTCTTTGAAACCCGAAAGGTGGAGGGGATCGTTGTGTTCTGTTTATAGTATCATCCAGTTCAGTCTGTTAAAGGTCACTGACGTCATCAGCTGATTTTTGACTAGGCTGACTCTCTCCGGTTTACAGGTGAATTGCATTATAAGCGCTAAGAGTAATGCATATAAATACATATTTTTATTATGTGAACCAACATCCTCGGGTGATTATTTTTCTGATGTTAAAATAATGTCTCTTATCACAAAGACAATTATAGCCTACAGTAAGTAAGCCATTTATAGGTTGATTTCCCCCGAAGAATGTAAAAACTGTCTCTGTAGCGCTTTCAAAACTTTGTTCACTTAGAGGCCGTTTACACGACAACGTTTGCAACTAAAAACGGAAAACTTTTTATGCATACAAAACATACAAATACGCGAATTTGTGAAAACGATGACGTCATGCGCACGTGTATTACATGTTATATTACAAATGATGGATTGATAGGCATCAATTTGAGATGTATAATTATCAGTATGAATACTGGTGTCTGTGCAAATAACAATAATCACCAATTTATTCATTTGGAGTGTTTTGTATGGAGTGTGAACATTGTAAAGTAGGCAGAACCTGCAATTTGAAAATCTTGAAATTAATGTATGGATTCAGATATGAACAGTATTTTGTATTTTAAATGTTATTTATTTACTTAATTTTATTTGATGTACCTTTACCCTGCAATTCATTCACCCACCGTTTATGTATATAGCCTATAGACAGAGATATGATGCCATGTACAGTATTCAATGATATGCTTAGAATATGAAAACATGAGGCAATGCATGTAAGATCCAGTGTACACAAGACCTCTGTCTCCATCAGGTGTCCATATATCAGAGTTCTGTCTGATATCAACAGCTTATGTTAACTTACTCTCCTACCAGCCCAAGAGTCAGCAGGGGGAATACAGAAGAAGGCAGGAGACGAAGTGATGGTAAAAATGAGTTTATTGAATAATCTTGAGAGATCAGTCTATGAGCATGCGCGCGAGACATTCAAAACTACAATGGCGGACTACAGGACTGTGTTTGTGCTGCTCAAGATTTTGAGTTTATTGACGCTTCTCCAGCAAAGTAATTGTAGTAATAAAGCAACCTCATCGTCCGTCCAGACAAAATTGCTCGATGCTTTCGCCATCTTCATTGTTTGTATTCTGTGGAAGAATGCTTATGTGCGCAGGCGCGAAGTGTTTCTTTTACAAAGTGACATCGACAACTACTGGCCTGGTATGCATAATACAGCGCTTTTACTCATTTTCGCGGATCCGTGTGAACGGGGATAGTTTTGACAGAGTTGTCATCTGTACGCGAAACTTTTCAAAAACGCAAAGGAAAAACTTTTCCGTTCTTAGTACATAATTGTCGTGTAAACGTACCCTTAGTTTGAGTGACATGTCAACTTCTGGCTCATCCAGTTGCTTGACTTTGGGGCGGGAGTACCTGTAGTGCGCTGTTTAGCTGTGAATTTACTCGTTTTTGCAAACAATAGCAGATTAAGAGTGGCAAGAGTGTTCAGAAATAAGAATTATTTTTACAGAGTTTGGTGGTGTAAGGGCACGCAAAACTACTTTAGAACTACTCCATAGGAAGAGCATAAGTGTGAGTAGATGACAGGATTTTTAAATTATCCCTCACACAGTAGGCACTTCATAAAGAAATGTTACCCTTGAAAATAGAGGACAGATCTATTTCTAAAGAGAACTTTCTGGTAGACAGCCATGTATATAAATGCAGAGAGAATTCTGTATGGTGTTTGTAGGACTGAAATAGATGTCTGTCCAGGTTGACAGGTTAAGGCCAAAATCTGTTAGTTCTCTGTGTCTTCAACTGGGGCTCACAGCAAACCTGCAATAAAAACAATACAATTCAAACTTATTTCAAATATCAAATCTTATCTGGTCACATGAGTATTCTCATAACTGTAACAACTCTTCTGATGCCTTTAATATCCCTACAATGATTTTTGTATCCTAGGGGACACAAGCATTTTAGAGGCTGGGGAGAAGAGCATTGAGTAAGTTGGCATGTCTGTCTGGCAGTGTTTGTGGGCGAAAGTGATCATTCCTATGCCCAATACTCACTCCAAAGGACAGAGTTCATGATGTGGGCACTTTGAAGGGAGCATGTGATTATACCCTTTGCTAACAGTCTTGCGGTAGGGCCCTGAATTCGTGAAAAAATCATTTTCTTACTTTAGTTGGGAACGGCCCTATGAGTTTTGTCCCCTTCCCACAGTGCCATTCTAGGGCACAAAAATGCAGTTTTGAAAATGCCCTATGTGTCCGGATGCCCGCTGATTCAAGCTCCTCGTTTACCGCTGATTCCTCCCGTAGGCTTAATTCAAACCTAAACAAAGTTTTGTTTCTGTAATCTGTAAAAGTTCCTGAAAAATGAACAAGGCAGGTCTGATAAGAGAAGGCAACAAATGGATACGGATGGATGCGTTTTGCACATGTTTGGAGGTAAGTAACCCATCAGTAAATTGTATCCTTACAATTAAAAGCATTCTTGTAAGATCACTGAATGTTGTGAAAACGTCCATTGTGGGGAAAAAAGATGAATGTTATTTTAGGGATCAAACGGGGACGTTCGCTGATGTCCTCTGAATGTAAAACCATGGTTACTATATGAATACTGCACTATTACTATAGTAAAACCATGGTTGTTACAATTTTACCATAGTAAAACCATAATTTCCGCCAAAAAAAAAACATGGTCACCACTGTCATGTTTGCTACAATATTACTGTAGTAAAACCAGGGACTAAAAACGAAATGTTTTTAATTTTGCTTCATTCAGAAGTTCCGCAGCTTCCTTCCCAAAGGGTTACCAGTTAGAACAAAATAAAAGAATGGTTATTTTTATTGTATTTAAAAATAAAAAAATTCTCCCCAATTTGGAATGCCCATTTCTCAATGCGCTCTAAGTCCTCATGGTGGCGTAGTGACGTCAATCCGCGCATCTTATCACGTGGCTTGTTGAATTAATGAATTAATCGCTGATACATTAATACATAGCACAAGTGGAGGCTTCACGCTGTTCTCTGCGGCATCCACGCACAACTCGCCATACGCCCCACCGAGAGCGAGAACCACGTTATAGCGACCACGAGGAGGTTACCCCATGTGACTCTACCCTCCCTAGCAATCGGGCCAATTTGGTTGCTTAGGAGACCTGGCTGGAGTCACTCAGTACACCCTGGATTCGAACTCACGACTCCAGGTGTGATAGTCAGCGTCTTTACTTGCTGAGCTACCCAGGCCCCCTCAAAGAACGGTTATTAACGTTCTTTTTAAAATGACAGTACTCTGCGCTATAAGGGGTTGGTGAAATACCAGTTTCAGTTTGCCAGATCTCACGAGAAACATGCAACATGGTCTGGAAAAACAAGCCCAAAATAAGACACTTGTCTCACCAAAATAAGCTAAAATAAGCAATTAAAATTTTACCTGTGTGGTGGATTTATCAGCATAGAACAAGCAGTTAATTAACTGTAGAGTATCATTTTATTTACAGATCTGTTTCTCAGTCAAAACCCAGCAGCATCAAATGTGTATTAATGCATCAGTGATTAATTCAGTGAAGACCTGGAAACAACTGAGAAATGTACTTTTACCTCTAATGTTTTCCTTGTATCTGGATTAGCCGTGCATGTATTGTGCATGAATCATGTAGTAATTATACATAGTTGTTAAAAAGGTCTTCATTCAGAGATTGTGACATCCACAACGGGCAATTAGGCAAAGAAATGTGTGATGCAGCGTCTAGGGGGCAAAATAGTTAGTTAAGATTTAAATGTTAGCATGAGAAATTAGTTTTACACAAAAGAGCGTCCTGATGAGCAAAATATGTAAGTGTGCTCTAATAAATGTATGTGGTAATCATGGGATCAGCAGAATCATTTATTCCAGACCGTTGAATGCAAAACCATGGTGGTGAATTGGTCCGTTGTCAAATACTGCTCATTTAAAATTATAAAAATAGTTATAATTACTTACAGGTTTTCAACATCGTTGATCTCTCATGCTCTTCGGTCTTCGTGGAGGCGGCATCTAACAAAGGCATCTATTTCTTCACCCAACAGCCTCAACCCAGTGTTTGGGTAGAAAAAAATAAACCAGCATTTTTTAGATAGTAGTCCTCAAGAGTAGTAATTATTGGTTTGTGAATGCCATGCCCCCCTTTGATAAATACTGTACACTGCTATTTAAAAATTTAGTTTTGCTACTTTTTTTACCTTCATACACAGCAGCCAAATAATATCAGTGATAGCTAATATACAGACTATGTTATACAAATACCTAGTATTATCTAGTAGTCATATAATCTAGTAAGAAGAAATCTGAAATTTACCTCGATATGTTTCTTAAGAGTGGTAGAATGCTTGCTTGCCAAAAAGCCAGTCGAGATATCGGCATCCAAAGCTGACATGACCACACAATTGCCCTTCTTCATCTTCATTGTGAAAAGCCCTTTAAAGTGTGGTCATCCAGGTGTTATACTGCTATTTGAGGTATCCTCCACAGTACCCCCACTTTCGCCATTATTAATAGCAGTTGGCACTAGGTCTACTGAATGAATGGCAAGTTTTCTATGTGCAATTTGACAATGTGATTATTCTTTCCCTTGCCAATCTTGGACAGTGATGTAGCAAACACAGATGAAGGGAAAATAGTGTTTAAGTACATTTACGGCACTTTTAAGTATGCAACTGTTAACTATTAAATAAAGTACAATTCCTGAGAAAAAAACAACTCGGTTACAGTAACAATTTGTAACTAATTTTTTACACCCTGGTAATCCCCGGCTAGGTGTGCTTTAAACTCTGGTGCATTTTTGGGCTGCCGCCTGCAATTTTTCACAATTACATTTAAAAGCTCACCATTTACACATATTGTGGACTAAATGCAAAAAATTTTTAAAAAATAATCATTTTTCTCTAGCACATTCCATCCAAATATACAGATCTGAACTGTAGGTGGCGCTTTAATGCATTTTAGCCATCACAGATGTGCTCGTCCATAGACATTCAGTCTAATTTTCAGTTCAAGCAACACCCTTATTGTTTCATTGAATATCTCGGCCTCTGAGTGGATTAGAAGCTCAAATTAAGTGTCATTAATTTTATAATGATCATATTGATCATTTTATCATCAATAGTCAATCATATTTTTCTGATGATTTGTTTTGCATGCTTTTTCTGCAGGATGGCATATTTTCTTCTGTACATCTAAGATATAACATTGGCTTATTCCGCCAAGCAAGCTCACAGACAAGTAAAAATAATGGCTAATTGTTTAGAAAACAAACAGATAAAATGTTTTAACTATTTGTGGCTTACAGCAGCAGTTATTGGAGCATAAAAGAGACATTTGTATTTGAATCACTTTGTGATTCTTTTGAACTGGTATTAGTGCAACAAAATTAAACTGTAAAGTTGCATTTCTGAGAAGGAGAGCTTTCATTTGATATATGACTTTTCCATTTATGTGCTATATGAAGGACTTTTTTTAATATAAATATTCATACCCTATTACCTCTAGGAGGCGCTAATTTTCAAAGCAAATGTTTTGAGGCCTTATTTTGTTAAGTCAAATAAATGCAAAATTGATGGTTATCTCTGAAAAGTTCAGATTCTAAGCTTTCAAACCATACCTCATATGCCTGACTTATGTATACGGAAACTTTAACGGTTTAAGCGTAAACTTTATTTGCAATATAGCGCCCCCCTTTGGACCCTCTAGGGGGTCCAACAGAGTTTAAGTGGTTTGATTTTAATGCACCACGTGGAGGCAAGAATCACTTGACGTAAAGGAGGTCCCACCTTACATGAAAAAGAGCCAATCACCTATGAGATTCAGACATCGCCTGTCAGTTAACTCGAGAACGTGCATGCACAAAAGCTGGACTGGTAAAAAACAGCTTTTTTGTGTGTGATATTTTTAGCTAAAGAAACACAATTTACGAGACCACTGTTGTCAAATTTTACTGCAGATTTGAAATATGGTATTTCTCCATTCAAGTAAAGCTGTTCTTTTATGCTGTCTGTATTCGTAGAAAATAGCTGCCCGGGAGCATTCCCAAGATGGCTGAGTGGACTGACTTGCCTTGAAAGGGACTTTTCCTGTGAATTAAACAGCTTTAAAGCACACATTCCAGCCAATCATAATCGAGCATTCAAACATACCATGGTATAACAGTAAATATTAAAGGGACCATGAAATATGGTGTTTAAATCTCAAAGATCACACTTGACATTAATTGACAGACTGATGGTTACAGAGGGTTCATTGCTACTGCATCTTTTTCAGAACTTCTGTTCGTCTGAATCGTGCATTGTCATCTGTAAACGGTGTTGTTTGGATTTGACTGTGTCTGTGAGGATATACAGTATGCTTGATTTAAAGTCCTTCACTTTGATCACTCACACAGACTCATACAACCTTCTAAACACAGTCAGACTCTGGACTCTTGTTGGATCACAAAACTCTCTTTAAACACCAGATCAGAGACAGTTCAAACAATACTCAACCCACATTAACATGTATTTCAGGATTTAGAAGTGGATTTACATTTCCAAATATACATTACATACATACACATATTTGCAACATAATATTTTAAAGTTTAAGTTTGCAGCTGGTTTGCACGTTTGATTTCCATTGAAATTCTTTGTGATGGTTTGTAAAATGGAGAAGGATGCACATATTATTTTGGCCACTGGGGGTTCTCAAATAAAGTCTGAGTGCCACTGACCTGGAGAATGTTAGTTTTTCAGGTCTGTATATCCATATTTGGTCTCTATAAAGTTATCAAAACAGAACACACACAGCAGATATTAATGGCACGCTGATTCTGTACTGTGACAGAGTTCTGTTAAACAGTTTCAATAGCAGATAAGCTCTGTGAAGTGATAGAGAGAGCTGTAAAACGTTGATTCAGAGAGAGACGGATCTTCAGTCAGTCATGAAGGTTCACACTGCAGCGCTCATTCTCTGTGCTTTTCTGCACACAGGTGAACAAACTAATATCACTATTTACCTTATATTTACCTTATATTTGTAATGATTCATTAATTGTGTATATGTGTGCAGGGTCATAGTTTAAAAAAACTTCTGTATTTAATATTTTGAATTTTAAATGTCATTTTAGTTTTAGTGAGTTTTAATTGTTCATAAATAGATTTTTTAATTTATTTGTACACTCAAAGAACAAATTTAGCCTATTTTTTTAAGATTTACACATTTCAATTTCATCACACAAATTCATCATATTTAGTTGTGTAATGTTTAACTTTGTATTTTATTGCTCAGTTTAATTTAATGGAATTTTGTTATGAAAATTAAATATGTAAATCTTTATTTTTTTTTTATTGAGTATCTTAGGAAAATGAGTGTTTTCTTTTATTTAGTTTCATTATTAGTTGTAGTTTAGTTATATTATCACTTTTAACTCAGCACTTTATTGAAAATGCAACAGCTGAACTGTGGTGGGTTGTTTTACATGTCCTTCAGGCAACTGTCAGCCACTGAATATGAAGGTACAGCCTTGCTTTCTGATAATCTTACACACTAATTCACAGTTACTTGTTAAATTAATTGATACATTTTTCTTATCACTTTCGCTGGTTTTGCTTTGTCATTGAGGGTTTCTATTGAGAGAAAAAAAAAAGCATGACGAATTGTTTGATTTTTGATTGAATTTGTTTACCATTGCAGAGAGGGTCAGCGACAGCATAGGGCTCATCTGACAAGACTTAAGGTTTAAAGAATATTCTGGGTTCAATACAAGTTAAACTCTGTGGCTTAATGTTGATAACCACAAAAGTTAATTTCCTTTTCTTTAAAAAAAAAAAGCAAAAATCTGGGTTACAGTGAGGCATTTACAATGGAAGTCAATGGGGTCAATCTGTAAACATTAAAATACTCACTGTTTCAAAAGTATAGACACAAGACATAAACAATATGTGTGTTAACATGATTTTACGGTGATTAAATCACTTACTAACCACATCTGTGTAAAGTTATAGACAATTGTACAACTTCTTTCCCATAATGTTACGATTTAAACCCAGTAATCCAGCAAAAGCGACGATTTTAAAAGCTTTACAGCTCAGTTGTAACAGAAGAATTAATGTTGGAGCTTTTCATAAAATTATAAGCTTCACATTTATGCCTTTAAACCCTCCAAAAATTGGCCCCATTCACTGTTGATTGAGCTTAACTTGTATTTTACCCAGAATATTCCTTGAACTCTATCGTGGTCTTAATGTTCAAGTCCCTACTTTGAACCAAGAGGGTCAAATTTACCCTTTTTTATGTTCAATTTTAAAAAGCTTGTAATAAAGGCTCTGTTTGCTCTATCTCTCTACTTTTGGTTTTATATAATTCGTCTAGGTGCCAGCTAACAATAGAAAAAATATTTTTTCTCTATCGCCTTCTATCACAATATACAGATCTGAAAGGCAGGGGCCCCAACACCGCCCATAGATATCCAGTCTTTTTTGAGAAGCCTCACCATAAAATTATAGAAAAGATCAAAATGTTATAAGAACAGTCATACTTAAAATTTCACACATCACAATTTTTTTAAGCTTTGTGTATAAATGCACGAAATAAAAAAAAATGACATTGGCAGGTTCAGATCACCTCTGTGGAGGATATCATGAAGTTTCAGGCTGAAAACTTAATTTTAAGTTGATGTAAATCAGTTAAAAATTCAAAAGGGTCAAACTGACCCATAAGTCCACGGAAGGTTTAAATAAAACCAGCAAGTTTGGTCAAACTGCATAGATTTCTCATTTCATCCAACTTGAGAAAGCATTTTGTGTTGTCAAATGTCTGAAATAAGGTATGATTGACTCAAACTGTGTCATTTAATCATGACAGTATGTGGTCAGACCCCAGTCGTGTCCATCAGACCCCATGCGGCTGCCGTTAAACCCGGCGAGACTGTGAGCTTCAAGTGCCACGTGGTGAGTGGGTCGCAGCCCATCCAGCTGGAGTGGAAGAAGATCAGCAACCAGGAAATGGGAGGTGAGTTTAAATCACTAATGATCTGATGGGTGATAAAAGGGAAACATGTTCTGTATTGTTTTGAAAGAGACTTTTTCAATTGAATCATACATAGTAAGAACAGTTATAGTGAGATCTCTTTAATATCTTAGTATTTTCCAGTAGACAAGAATGACATTAAATGGAGAGCACACTGAGGCTGAAATCTTTTGCTTTTCAGATGTTTCTCTTGAGAAAAAGACTCAATGATGTCTGAAACAAGACTTCAAAGGCTGTTATCAAATGCAAAAAAATATCAGTATAAACAAAGATTTCTCATCAATTTCATCTATGGCCAAATGATCTGAGCTATGTTATCCACATTCATTTGATAGTTTTATACTTTTATTGTATGTTAAAAAATACATCTATGATAACAGTTGTCTCATCATCATGTGATATGTAACAAATATCTGCTTATTTAACTTTAAAGTTTTAAAGAGATTGCATGTCATGCTATATTTCTGTTCCAGATAATGTTAATATTGGAGCTGATGGGGCTGTTCTGACTATTACCAATGTCCGTGTCAATAACCAGGGTGGATACCACTGCATTGCAACAAATGCACATGGAAAAGTGACTGTCACAGCCTCCCTGTCCATCAAACGTGAGTTTAAAGTATGTGTCTTTCAGTGTGTGTTTTGAAATAGCCAACGGTTTCCTGGTGCCATACCAGTACCAGTGAGGTTTATCATTAACAAAAACTATTAAACTAGCAGTTTTCATCAGCTAAATGTACATTTAAAAAAGGAATTTGCAAAGAACTGAAACTAAACTCAAACTATTAATGTGCACTAAAATTAAATGTAAACTCAAAATTATTGAGAATTTATTTTCGAAATTCTAAATCATAACCTGAAATGTGTGTAAGCTTGCTCCTGCTTCCTCATTTCCCCTGAACTGACCTGAGAGTGTCACAGTGGTTCCATAACCCGGGAAGAGGAAGGAATCGTCGTTATGGAGTCCTCGCCGCTGGCCAAAGTGATCAAGACCCTCGCTGGCATCCACCAAACCCAGCACCAAGCCTTCCTGGACCTGCACACGGAGCAAGAACAGCGGTTCCAGGTGCTCCTTCATGCCCAGGCTGAGGACCGGCAGGTGTTATGGAGCTTAGTACCCCAGGGGGAAACTTCAGCCGCGACCCTGGCCACAGCTTCGGCCATCCCCCACATCACACTCATTAATATGGGCCCACAGGACGACCCGGAGGCCTTTACCGAGTTGTTCAAGCGGACGGCTGAATCCTGGGGATGGCTCAACTCGCGGCCCAACAGCTTCCAGTGACACTTGCGACAAGTCATCTTGCAGTGAGTCGGCCGCAGCCCAGAACAGCATTGCCAGCGCTTCTGCTCATTGACGTTTGCCGAGCTCGGCTGCCCGTTTGCATGTGCGCAACAGATCCGTGACTCCTGCCGGTGGTGGCTGCTGGCGGCAGGACGTGACGCTGTGGCAGTGATCAATCTGGTGGTACTGGAGAAGTTCATCACGTGACTACTGAGAGGGATGGTGGAATGGGTCCAGTGCCACTGCCCAGCGTCAATGGATGAGGCCGTCCAGCTGGCTGAGGACCACTTGGCAGCATATCAGGGGGCCAACAAGCCCTCTTCTCTCTCTGTCTCTCTCTTTCTCTACTTCTCCCTCCTCCCCCTCTTTTTGTCCCCGTCCTGTTCCTACTTCCCGGAAATGGGAAGTTGTTTCCCCAATACTGGCTCCCCGGTCTCAGGGACCTTTTAACCCACCGGTTCCCCCATCTCTCTCTGCTTTCCTTCCCATGTTGGTGAATCTGCTGCCGCGGGTGTGGGTGGGAAGTTTGGGCTGGTCTGTTGGAGCTGCAGTGAGCCTGGGCACTTCCAGGACCAATGCCCCGCGATGGAGGTGGGGGCATTAGTCCCGATCCCTGACATGCCACTGGCCGCCCCTGATCGAGCTGGAGTGTACCGGATACCAGTGAGTATTAAGGGGGGTACATACCAAGCCTTGGTGGATTCAGGTTGTAATCAAACCTCCATTCACCAAAGCTTGGTTCAGTCCGAGGCTTTGGATACAGGCCGGCGGGTGAAGGTAAGGTGTGTGCAAGGGGATATTCAAAATTACCCATTGGTGACGTTCAGTATTCAATTTCGGGGACAAAATCATGTCGAAGCTGCGGTTAGTCCCCGCCTCTCCCATCCACTAATTTTTAGTACAAATTGGCCGGAATTTACAACTTTATTGAAGGGAATATGTGTGGATGGGTCTTGCAACAACGTATCTCAGTGTGTAGTTTGCGATTCGCTGGCTGGGGATGCAGTGCCAGGGCCGTCTACATCAGCTCCCCATCAGGAGGACACAAGGGAGGGGGATGTCTCGGCTTCCCCAGCCCTTAGAGGATTCACTGCAGGGGATTTCCCTCTGGAGCAGATGCGAGACGAAACCCTTAGGCACGTTTTTGACCACATGGTGTGCTCGACGTCCTATGGGAAAATTGGGAGGAGGGACCTTCAAACAGCAAAAACAAAATTCAATATGTTCTTGACCTGAGAGAAAAACTCCACACACTGGGGCAACTAACACAGGAGAATTTGCTCCAGGCTCAAGAATGTCAAAGCCGGTTGTATAATAGGGGTACACGACTATGGGGAATTTCCACCGGGAGATAAAGTCCTTGTATTGCTCCCCACATCGAGCTCTAAATTACTTGCCAAGTGGCAAGGACCCTTTGAGGTCACACAGCAAGTTGGGCAAATCAATTATGAGGTGAAACAAATGGATAGAAGCAGAGCATGTCAGATTTACCACCTCAACCTCCTAAAACCGTGGAGAGAGGCGGTCCCTGTGACTTTGGCGATGGTGGTTCCAGAGAGGGAGGAGGTCGGACTGGAGGTGAACATAAAAGCGGATGAGGAGAGTCCCCTGTTCACTGTGTAAAGTGCTTTGAGTGTAGTGTCAGAAAAGCTCTATATAAATGTAATGTTCATTCATTCATTCACCTCTCACCATCCCAAGTCATGGAGGTGGCCAGGTTGCAAGGAGAATTCTCTGACATGTTCTCACCTCTTCCCGGTCATACGAATCTCATAGAGCACAATATCGAGATGATCCCAGGGGTAGTGGTACGTAGTTGTCCTTACCGATTGCCCAAGCACAAAAAAAAAAAAGTGGTTCGGGAGGAATTAA
Organism: Myxocyprinus asiaticus; assembly: GCF_019703515.2. NCBI lineage: Eukaryota > Metazoa > Chordata > Actinopteri > Cypriniformes > Catostomidae > Myxocyprinus > Myxocyprinus asiaticus. Next base: position 1,097,477 of record NC_059350.1, read on the forward strand.
AGGCCATGCTGAATATGGGGGTAATAGAAGAATCCCACAGTGACTGAGCCAGCCCAGTGGTTTTGGTACCTAAGAGTGATGGCTCGGGCCGTTTCTGTGTGGATTATAGAAAAGTCAATGAGGTGTCTAAATTTGATGCCTACCCAATGCCTTGGTTTGTTGAACTGCTCGATCAGTTAGGTGCGGCTCACTTTTATTCGACACTGGATTTGACGAAGGGATATTGGCAGATTCCTTTAACTCTCATGAAAATGCCATTTTTCCACACCATTCGGATTACACCAATTCGTGATGCTTCCGTTCTGTTGGTTCGGGGCCCTGGCTACGTTTCAGCAGCTCATGGACAGAATCTTCAGACTGCACGCTGCTAATACCGCTGCCTATCTGGACAACATCATTATTTACAGTAATGATTGGCAGTGGCACCTGCAGCATCTGAGGTCTGTCCTGAGGTCTTTGAGAGAGGGGGGACTTAAACCCAAAGAAATGCACAATTGGGCGGGTGGAAGTACGCTATCTGGGCTTCCACTTGGGCCATGGGCAGGTGCGGCCCCAAATTGATAAGACCGCAGTGATTGCAGCCAGCCCAAGAAGTAAGACCAAAAAGGAGGTGAGACATTCCTGGGGCTGGCTGGCTATTATCATAGGTTTGTGCCTAACTATTCGACTGTCACCAGCCCGCTGACTGATCTTACTAAAAAGAAGGCACCAGATCCGGTCCAGTGGACAGAGCCATGTCAGCAGGCGTTCACGTGGGTGAAAGCTACACTTTGCCGCAGGCCGTTATTGCACTCTTCTGACTTCTCTCTCCCTTTTATCTTGCAGACGGACACATCGGACAGAAGGTTGGGTGCGGTACTGTCCCAGATGGTGGAGGGGGAGGAGCACCCCTTGCTGTACATTAGTCTCAAGCTCTCGCTGAGGTAGACTAGGTACAGCACGATAGAAAAGGAGTGTTTGGCCATTAAGTGGGTGGTCCTCACCCTCCGGTATTATCTGTTGGGGCGTGCCTTCACCCACTGTTCGGACCACGCCCCACTCCAGTGGCTCCATCACATGAAGGACGGATCACCCATTGGTATCTAACTCTCCAGCCTTTTAAGTTCAAGGTGGTCCACAGTCCGGAGGCTGTTGCGGATTTCCTCTCCAGAAATGGGGGGGGGGGGGAGTAAGTGACAGGCCGGATGGCTCCCTGGCCTGAGTTGGGCAATGGAGGCATGTGGTGATGTGGGCACGGGCGTGGCCGAGCGACGTCTGTGGAGAGTGAGGCCGGGAGAGGAAGAGCGGTAAGGATTGACACCTGAGGGGAATTATCTCTAACAGATGTTTTGTGTTCCAGTGAGAGCTGGAGAGAGATAAAGAGCAGCCAGAGCCGCAGTTGGGGGAGAAAGGGGCATGAGTCCTACAACGGCATGGACTGCAGTGACAGAGAGTGTTTCTTTTCGTTTGTGTTTGAGCTGCTGAGTTTTTGTTGTGTGTGCGCTGAAGCGGCACAAAATAAATAACCTGAAAGTGTGTAAGCTGGTTCCTGCTTCCTCATTTGCCCTGAACTGACCTGAGGGTGTCACAGTAAGGAAACAAACACAAGAACAACTTGCTGTGGAGAAAGCTGCTTGTATGTATGTATGTATATGGGAGTAAAGGGTACACCGCTTATACAGTGTTTGTAAACCACTACGCTGCTTTCTCGCAATAACCCACTTTCTAGTGTCTATGTAAACGTAGTCAATAAAATTATGCCACAATACAACAAAAATTAAGCCTTTTCTTTTTTTGTTGTGGCAAAATTGTGTTTTCAGCTTTTATTGGCTTTGCTAATTTTGCTGTGTTGTGCACCCTTGGGCCACCGTAAATCACAGTTCACCTGATGTGTTCTCTGATAAATTGTCATTGTAAGCAGTGATTTGTAGCAGTGAGTTATAAGGGATGAAAACTTAAATACAAAATCAAAATACAAAACAATATAGAAAATGAATGTAATTTTCAAAACTATTCTCAATATACATCATAACGTATCATATCGTGTGTGTGTGTGTGTGATGTCATTTAGAGCTTCCAAAGGTTCTAGTGAAGCCATCCAGCCCACTGACTGTCAGAGTGGGTGAGACTGCATCTCTAGAATGCAACGCCTCAGGGAGGCCACACCCCTCCATCAGCTGGTACAAAGAGGAAGGAGGGAGTGAGACGGCGCTTGATTCCATCATGACAGCAGAAACCACAGCTCTGCTGCAGGTGCTACTCTTGCATTTAGACCAAAAGTCTTAGACAGTGAAAATCTGTGATCTTTCACTTAAATGTAATCAATGTCATTTAAACCTGGAAATAAGCAAAGAAAATTTCTGATATAAAACTATTTTTGGGTCGCTAATAAAAGTTGCTAATCCTCCCAAATGTACCTCCAGGTGACTGTAACGACAGCAGAAGATGCTGGGATATTTGTGTGTCGTGCTCAGAGCAGGAACGGGCTTGCTGAGCAGAGGGTGGAGCTTAAACTGGCTGTAATGGCACCTCAGGCCTCAGTAACCGATACAGATCTCACAGCCAACGAGGGCCATACGGTGACCATGCACTGCCATGCTAGTGGTAAAGTCACTTTCTGGACACTTTCACATTAGAGCTTTTGGTGCAGAGACGAGTCTGTGGTACGCATCTGTGGTATCGGTGTATTTCTCTTTGCTGTGTCGTTCTGTGTGAGAAGTTTTGGTGGTAAAACGAAAGGGACATATACTTAAATGACACAATAAAACTGGCATCTTTTCCGTCCTTACCAAGTTACATAGTGCAAATAAATTGCAGTTGAGAACAGGTACAGTGGGGGGAGGGGTGGAATCAAACTCGAGTGTTAAAACAGCCTCTAACACTGAACTCTGCAATTTTTCATCTGTTCAGCTATTGTATAGTTTGATTCAATTGACTCAAACTCAATTCATCAAATTTTTGTAACTCGGTAAATTCATCATGCATTTACTTAATTTTCTCAGGTTCCCCCACTCCAGTCATTTCCTGGTCTAAACTGCGAGCGCCATTGCCATGGCAGCACAAGGTGACCGGAGGAAGTCTTACTCTTAGTAATGTGGGACGACAAGATTCAGGTACATTGTTCTGCATTGCTTGAGCAAATGTGTGTTGATTTCAAATGGGGTAAATATGGAACTAGCATTTATTTTTAAAGAGGTCATTGTGAGACAGCTCAACAGCAGGAAGGAAGTAGACACAGGGAAGCGGGGTTTCTTCTGGCACAGGTAAGATTTTTAATCGGCCATTTCAAGGTTTTTCAAGTTCACAAACTCGTCAGATTCGCAGCAGGTAGTCAAACAAACACATCAGCTTCACAGGAACGTAATAACCTCAACACATCAGCTTCACACACATAACAGATTAAACCACTTCAGCTTCGGGTACACCGTTGCCTTTCTTGTGCCAGACTCTCTCACTCTGCTGCTGGTGGCGTGGCTGGTTATATGCCGCTCTCCCCATGCTCACTGGAATTAGAGACAGGTGTTAAACATAATCTAGCTCAGGTGCAAGCGCCCTTACCGCTTTCTCTCTCTCTCTCTCCGGACGGACGCTTGACCACGCCCCCACTGCCACAGTCATATAACGAGAAATCAAATTATCCTGGATATTTTGAGGAAAAATTGTTAATTGTACTATGAAATCATACTGTAACTTTCAGAACTCGAAATTTCCTCCCTCGACCAAAAAGAGCATTTAATGGATTTATTTGTAAGTAATAAAAAGGAAGTAGGATGGACATTATTCCTGAACACCAAAAAAAACTAATGATAAGAATCAAATGTGGTAAAGTGTGTGAAAGCTTGTGCTGTTTGTGTCTGTGTGTAGCACCTACAGCTCTGCAGATCCTTTTGAGAATCCCAATTTTATTTTCAACAAACCCTGATCATTTGAGTGGCACATTTCAGCACAGATTGCTTTATGAATCTGTTACAATGTAATGCAGCTTTACAAAGAGACTGTCATTGAAGGATACAGCAGTTATAAACTAGGCTATTGAACTTGACAGCAAACCTGCAGCCTGTGTGTAAATGCAGCAAAGCGCTGTTACTCATTTTACATGTGGAGAGGACATTTATGTAGAAGTCTTAATTGCACAGCATCAAAAATGGGTCAGAGATGGTCAAAATGGTTATGATAAACTGAATTATGACTTTTTGGTGCAAAAAATACCCTTGACTAACATTATAATCTGACCTCAGGGGAAAAGAATAACGTATGATGTGACCCCTATAACAAATACAAGAGCATACTCAGTTGGTCTCTCTCTCTCTCTCTCTCACTCAGGCCAGTACATCTGTAATGCCACAAATGCCCTGGGATTCAGCGAGGCATACGTGCAGTTGGAGGTGGATTGTGAGTGAGAAAACACACTTATCATTGTTGACCTTCACTGGAGGTAGACACACACGGTTCAGTCAGAGTTCAGACAAGAGCACTGTAAGCTGGTCACAGGTCAGTGTAGATGGTACACTGCAAATTTTTCCAGTTTAAATATGTAAACACCCTTAAAACAAAATACACTTTAAAGCAAACTTGTGCAGACAGATTTGGATAAGACTTGTTTACATAGTTCTAAATGTAGTTGTTTTACACAAATGAAGGACAATAGACATTTGTTAGATGCATTAAACACAGACCAGCACAAGCCAGTCATGCACACTTTGGACTGAGGCACAGTTAGGGAACGTGGTGAAAGAGCTTTTGCGTAAATAATGAGGGACTTTGGGAAAAGATTATCGACTTTACATCCATGATAAATGGGTGAATGTCCAAGTCACATTTCACCACAAAATCAAAAGAAAACAATACATTATATTTTGCATGAAGTAAGTGAAGCCTGTTTAAGGACCATTTAAGCTGAAGTGTGTAATTTGTGCGACTACAGCATTGGTTGCACCACTGGTAATGGAAAAATAGTTACTTTTGTTATAAATTCTGTTTGGTGACGTTAGTGGCACAGGTTTTGTAAGATTCACCCTAATAACAAGCACATACTATTAACAAACTTGTCTCGTCCTCAGCCCCTCCCTACGCCACCACACTGACGGATGAAATAGTCGCACGCCGAGGTGAGGCCATGCGTCTGCAGTGTCTCGCCCACGGCACTCATCCAATCCGCTACCGCTGGACACGTGTGGGTGGGGCAGCCATGTCCATGAGGGCGGAGACCACCAAAGACGGCTTGTTGAAGATTAGTCAGCTGAAAGTAACGGACAGCGGAACATATAAGTGTGTGGCGACCAACCACGTGGGCTCCAGTGAAGCTTTAACCAAAGTCACTGTGATGGGTGGGTGAAAATTTAAAATTCATTTGAAATATATGCTCCAAAATAATATGCTTTTGGAAATCATTAGAACTTTAAGATGTTAAAATAAGTTTTTTTTTTTTTTTTTTGCTATCTCTTCCTAACAGCTTAATTACAGACCATCTTCAACAGTCTGATGTCTGTACGTTAATTATGAGGTCACAATAACCTCTTATTAAAATAACCAGACCTGGAAGAAAATGATGTCCATAGAAAAAACAAACATTGAAAGTTTTGCTAAGATGTTCAGAACATCAGGAAAGAAATATTTAGCTTTGTCTTGTATTCTGTTATTTTAAATTTTTCTAAAATGGAACAGTGGATACAATTATTTTACTTTACTTCTCTGTCAAATAAACAGATAGTAAAGCTCACCATCACCGGACGGTGTGTTTACAGTGTTTTTACTTGGTGAATCTGAATCTGTCTGCTTACAATGAGTTATTAATACAAGAGATAAACATTGGATTTCCACAACAAATCCACTACATAAGATTCCAGAGGAAGTCTCTGTATTATAAATAATACTGAACCCAGAATATTCTTTTAAGAAGTAAAAAAATAGATGACCAAACGCCTAAATCTAAATGAAGTCCTTTGGAGTCTATACGTTTAGCAATTCGATCTTATTAAATTGTTGAGAAAAATGATAAACAATAGAATGTAAAATGGATAGCATTTGATAGCACTTCATCTTGCAGATATTAAGATAAAGATATGCTTTACTGAAATAATATTTTTTACCAGCTACTCAGTCTGTAGCTGTAGCCTACAGAAGACATTTGTTATGCTGTCAGTGTAGAACATTTAAAAACAATTTGAAGTAGCTGCACTTTATCACCACTCGATGGAGACACAGTCAGCCACTGAGAGCAGAAATTGAGATTTAAAGAGTTTGTTTACATATGGATGATTGAAACAGTCGATTTAACAGTGTAAACTGTCACTAAACAGGGTGATAGAAACACGAGGCTCATTTAATTTGGAATTATAATCGTGACGTTGTCGTCATCTGGAATGCCATTGTCATTGACATTTCATGTCAACAAAAAAGTACAAAAACAAAGTGCTTTCTCAATAAAACAACTATTGGTTTCAGTTAATATATTTCTTCAATGTAACGTATCTACTAATTGCAAAGCTTAAGCATTAAACACCTTTTTGATATTATAAGGGAAAGGATGTTTTACTATGTTACGGACAAACTGCATGTCATTACAGACACTGATTTAATGCTACACTTCGAGTATCTTTTGTCTATTCTGTCATATGTGCAGTATTTTAAAATAATTTTAATAAATGTATGTTTTTGCAGATATCCATGTGATTATTTTCAGCACGGTCACTATTGACAGAAACTTTTTATCATAAATCTGAATTAAATATAATTTTGGTAGTTTTATGCAAAACTCTAACCTTTGTGGATGTAAAATATACCTTGAAGGATATCAGAAGCAGCATTCTCGTTATTTGAAATGTAAAAATAAAAAATCAGGTGTAACATAGTTGATGGTGAAAGTAACATCAATATCCTGTTTTTTCACAAAAAACAATGACAGAATTTACATAAGAAGATCTCTGTTTTAACTTACAAATTATATGGTTAATTATATCTAGTTATAAATATTTAGTTAATTTTGTTAAATTAATTAAATGTCCCTTAATCCGTAATCATCATGATTCACATGCATAAGGGCACACACACTCTGTGTCCTCTGAAACATACAGGATTAAATTATGACAAAAAATGGATCTATGGAAAATAATTCATCATCAGTGTACACAGTTGGGTCACGTCAACTATGTTACCCAAGAGTTGACAATATAGGGTAACATAGTTGACAATGAACCCATTTTGTCTCATAATTTCAATGGTAGGCCGTGCCTGGTCAACCACATGTCATTTTCTTGATCAGGTTAACCTCAAATTTGAATATATTTTAGTTCAAATCATAAAAATATTGCAAACCATAACAATGTACCCAACATAGTTGACAGTCAGTTAATATACTCCTTGACAATATGCTATTGTAGTTAAAATATTGAAAGAATGAAAGTACATTCGCCATTATGTGTTCAAAATGTCCCCCACAGAGGGAAATGACATCACATGATGCTGGTCACATGGTTTGGGATACACCTTTTTTTTTTTAGTTGTGGGGGGTGTTTGTTTAGTAACATAGTTGACAGAACTTTTGTGGACATGAGTAAAATAAGATATTTTCTTTATTAAAATGTCAAACTCAATCTAAAATATACTATTTTTCTGAAGTGTTTAGAATTTAAAAAGAAATAAAATATAGATAATGTTGACTTTAACACTTATTCATTATTTTGGACTGAAGACCCACTCACTTAAACTGTCAATTAAGAAACATCATGGCAATTTCAAGCAAAATGAAACATGGGGTGATATTATAACATGCTTTCCCTTAATGGATAAAATGGGATATTTGAAGAAAATCATTAGAAAATATATAATTATCATCAATGGACATTTAATGTACCTTAAATTATAGAATGAGCCAGTTAATAGTGAATCATTTTCCTCAAATATTCCTCCTGTCATGCCAGTACACTGAGTTATGATGTCGGCTTCACATTCCCATTGATTTTCATAAAGAGGTATTTAAGATTAAGAATTTGAAAAAAAAAAAAAAAATTGTCCAAGTTCAAAACATTTCCAAAGGCCTATTATGTTGGTTTCTTCTGTGGCAGATTGCATGAGATCATCATTTGAAGAGTGCAAATAAAAAAGGGGATTGTTAATAATTCACTCTTAACTGATTGACAAATGAGAAATGTCATGAAGTAGTTTGTCTCGTAGCATTTCCTGCTGGGTCACAGTGATGTCCGGTCACTTCCTGCCCAAAGGTCGTGTCAACATGACCAAGGAAAGTTGAGCATTAGTGAGGATTTTATGCTTGGAAATTAAGCTTTTATTTAAAACAATTTATTATTATTACATTAATAAACAAAAAAACATTTTCTAAACTTTCAAGCATACTGAAACTCACACTAAAAGAGATTTTCGAGTTGTCCTATTAGAATCTGGTTAATAGTTTACAAGTGTTTATACCAAAAACAGGCTACAATATGAATATAATAAGTAATATAGTGTATACTATAGCTATAATATGAATTTTTCTCATATACATGACAAGCACAAACCACTTTATAATTTAACATTTTGTTTTATTGCAACCTGTTGTTTTACTTGTTACTTTTTATTCTTTAATAATGTTTTTATTTAATTCTGCATTAACTTTACATGTCAAAGCCTTTTGTAACATAAATATTTACAGCATTAGTCCATGTATGACAGTAATTCTGCTTATATGTGCACAGACAGGAATGTTTACTTAGCTTTCTACTTAAGGACATACAATAGACTTTGATTTGTTTTTCTATACTGTTTTATATAAAGCTAAATATAATTACTATGAACTAACCCAAACCCTATAAGCAATCTGAAAGGGGTATTTTACCCAAAATTAAAAATTCTGCCATTATTCACTTGGTAGCAACATGATGGTGAGGAATAAATGACAGAATGTACATTTTTGCTGAACTACCCCTTTTATGTGCATGTGCCAACATTTGTGTTTGAGGGCATAAGAGGAAGTGGAGCTATTATATGCTTATTTTTCAAAGATTCTGACCAGGAAGTGTCCAAAATGGCAGATTTGGGAGCCTTTTTTTCCAAGAAGAGGATAGGTGGAGTTGCCGTGTTTTCCACCTGAAGCAAACTGAAAATCACAAAATAAACACGAGAGCGATTAAAAATCAATCTGTTTCACCTAAACTCTGAAATTACATTCAAGCGAGTCATTTTAATAATGTTGTTTCCCTCAGAAGGTGCAGCTATGGAAGTTTCTTCAACTGTACAAAGGGAATTTAATGAGGTAAGCATTGAGGAAGTTAATGACTGGTTGTATGTTGCTAAACAACTTGCTGTAACATTCACTGCAGATGAATTAGTTAAAAGTTAAAACTGGCCTAATGCCAGGGTTAAAAAAAGACTGTAATCCACGGTTAAGTGTAGTGTGAATAACCGGTCAGAAACATAGTATTTCTGATCATGTTATGTCTAATCTATACAGACCTCATTGAAAATGCTTACAGGGTGAATGGACTTCTGTGTGACTATGGTTACTGTTTCACTTATAGCCTCAAACAGACAAAACTGTGTGCAACGTCATTCAGAGATTCGCACACACACAGACCAAAAAGAAGCTTTAAGCAGACCTTTCTGTGAGACTCACACACGTTTACATACAGTATCTAAATGGATTCAGGCCATAGTCTTCTTTTGTTTTGATATATAGTAAAGCCAGTTATAATGACTACAGACTAATCCTTCCACATCTGAAAGAAAACTCATTCCTCAAACATTATGGGGATGTTTGTACCCTAGTTTTATCCCTAAAGCATAACTAAGTAAACACACTCACACTGGTTTGTGTGATTTTAATAGACAGAATACTCGCATGGAAAGAAGAACTGCAAATTCTGCTGTTACTCGGTTTCAAACCCACAAATCATAAAGTACTGCATATAATGCATGTATTTCGTCTGTGTATGTGTATTCATATGTAGAGTGACATTATCAATCACAAGTTGATTATACGTATATACACATGATGACATGCACAGAGATGCTAAAATCGCTGAGATCATGTGAAGGTAACAGAACTGAAACACAAACGCTGCATATGTCATCATTAGTGCATCATGACTGCGCATAAACATTTAACTATTCCTTGGAACTGTTTTCCTTTCGTGAACCAAAAGTGTCACAGAAGCACCACAAAATGACATGGTTGCTTCAGCAATTGAGTTAGGTTTAGTTTTAAGGACACTATCGGTTAGGTTTAGGTTTAAGGTCACTGTCGGTTAGGTTTAGGTTTAAGGACACTGTCGGTTAGGTTTAGGTTTAAGGACACTGTCGGTTAGGTTTAGGTTTTAGGACACTGTCGGTTAGGTTTAAGGATACTGTCGGATAGGTTTAGGTTTAAGGACACTGTCGGATAGGTTTAGGTTTAAGGACACTGTCGGATAGGGTTAGGTTTAAGGACACTGTCGGTTAGGGTTAGGTTTAAGGACACTGTCGTTTAGGTTTAAGGACACTATCGGTTAGGTTTAGGTTTAAGGACACTGTTGTTTAGGTTTAAGGACACTGTCATTTAGGTTAAGGACACTGTCGTTTAGGTTTAGATATAAGGACACTGTCGGATAGGTTTAGGTTTAAGGACACTGTCGGATAGGTTTAGGTTTAAGGACACTGTCGGTTAGGGTTAGGTTTAAGGACACTGTCGGTTTGGTTTAGATTTAAGGACACTGTCGGTTAGGGTTAGGTTTAAGGACACTGTCGTTTAGGTTTAAGGACACTATCGGTTAGGTTTAGGTTTAAGGACACTGTTGTTTAGGTTAAGGACACTGTCGTTTAGGTTTAGATATAAGGACACTGTCGGATAGGTTTAGGTTTAAGGACACTGTCGGATAGGTTTAGGTTTAAGGACACTGTCGGTTAGGGTTAGGTTTAAGGACACTGTCGGTTTGGTTTAGGTTTAAGGACACTGTCAGTTAGGTTTAAGGACACTGTCGTTTAGGTTTAAGGACACTGTCGGTTAGGGTTAGGTTTAAGGACACTGTCGGTTTGGTTTAGGTTTAAGGACACTGTCGGTTAGGGTTAGGTTTAAGGACACTGTCGTTTAGGTTTAAGGACACTGTCGGTTAGGGTTAGGTTTAAGGACACTGTCGGTTAGGTTTAAGGACACTGTCGGTTAGGTTTAAGGACACTGTCGGTTTGGTTTAGGTTTAAGGACACTGTCGGTTAGGGTTAGGTTTAAGGACACTGTCGTTTAGGTTTAAGGACACTGTCGGATAGGTTTAGGTTTAAGGACACTGTCGGTTAGGGTTAGGTTTAAGGACACTGTCGTTTAGGTTTAAGGACACTGTCGGTTAGGGTTAGGTTTAAGAACACTATCGGTTAGGTTTAGGTTTAAGGACACTGTTGGTTAGGTTTAGGAACACTGTCGGTTAGGTTTAGGTTTAAGGACACTGTCGTTTAGGTTTAAGAACACTGTCGGTTAGGGTTAGGTTTAAGGACACTGTCGGTTAGGTTTAGGTTTAAGGACACTGTCGGTTAGGGTTAGGTTTAAGGACACTGTCGTTTAGGTTTAAGAACACTGTCGGTTAGGGTTAGGTTTAAGGACACTGTCGGTTAGGTTTAGATATAAGGACACTGTCTGATAGGTTTAGGTTTAAGGACACTGTCGGATAGGTTTAGGTTTAAGGACACTGTCGGTTAGGGTTAGGTTTAAGGACACTGTCGGTTGGTTAGTTTGGACACGTCGGTAGGTTAGGTTTAAGGACACTGTCGTTTAGGTTTGGACACTGTCGGTTAGGTTAGGTTTAAGGACACTGTCGGTTTGGTTTAGGTTTAAGGACACTGTCGGTTAGGGTTAGGTTTAAGGACACTGTCGTTTAGGTTTAAGGACACTGTCGGTTAGGGTTAGGTTTAAGGACACTGTCGGTTAGGTTTAAGGACACTGTCGGTTAGGTTTAGGTTTAAGGACACTGTCGTTTAGGTTTAAGAACACTGTCGGTTAGGGTTAGGTTTAAGGACACTGTCGGTTAGGTTTAGGTTTAAGGACACTGTCGGTTAGGGTTAGGTTTAAGGACACTGTCGTTTAGGTTTAAGAACACTGTCGGTTAGGGTTAGGTTTAAGGACACTGTCGGTTAGGTTTAGATATAAGGACACTGTCTGATAGGTTTAGGTTTAAGGACACTGTCGGATAGGTTTAGGTTTAAGGACACTGTCGGTTAGGGTTAGGTTTAAGGACACTGTCGGTTTGGTTTAGGTTTAAGGACACTGTCGGTTAGGGTTAGGTTTAAGGACACTGTCGTTTAGGTTTAAGGACACTGTCGGTTAGGGTTAGGTTTAAGGACACTGTCGGTTTGGTTTAGGTTTAAGGACACTGTCGGTTAGGGTTAGGTTTAAGGACACTGTCGTTTAGGTTTAAGGACACTGTCGGTTAGGGTTAGGTTTAAGGACACTGTCGGTTAGGTTTAAGGACACTGTCGGTTTGGTTTAGGTTTAAGGACACTGTCGGTTAGGGTTAGGTTTAAGGACACTGTCGTTTAGGTTTAAGGACACTGTCGGTTAGGGTTAGGTTTAAGAACACTATCGGTTAGGTTTAGGTTTAAGGACACTGTTGGTTAGGTTTAGGAACACTGTCGGTTAGGTTTAGGTTTAAGGACACTGTCGTTTAGGTTTAAGGACACTGTCGTTTAGGTTTAAGCACACTGTCGGTTAGGGTTAGGTTTAAGGACACTGTCGGTTAGGGTTAGGTTTAAGGACACTGTCGGTTAGGTTTAAGAACACTATCGGTTAGGTTTAGGTTTAAGGACACTGTTGGTTAGGTTTAGGAACACTGTCGGTTAGGTTTAGGTTTAAGGACACTGTCGTTTAGGTTTAAGAACACTGTCGGTTAGGGTTAGGTTTAAGGACACTGTCGGTTAGGTTTAGGTTTAGGAACACTGTCGGTTAGGTTTAGGTTTAAGGACACTGTCGTTTAGGTTTAAGAACACTGTCGGTTAGGGTTAGGTTTAAGGACACTGTCGGTTAGGTTTAGGTTTAAGGACACTGTCGGTTAGGGTTAGGTTTAAGGACACTGTCGGTTAGGTTTAAGAACACTATCGGTTAGGTTTAGGTTTAAGAACACTATCGGTTAGGTTTAGGTTTAAGAACACTATCGGTTAGGTTTAGGAACACTGTCGGTTAGGTTTAGGAACACTGTCGGTTAGGTTTAAGGACACTGTCGTTTAGGTTTAAGAACACTGTCGGTTAGGTTTAGGTTTAAGGACACTATCGGTTAGGTTTATTGTAGGGAGGTTGGATTTGTTGATTTAAAACTCGTTCCTGTATTAACCTTAAAACTTACTATGTTTGAGATAGAGGTGGATTTTGCAGATATGTCTGTCTGTCTGTCTGTCTGTCTGTCTTTCTCTTCCTGTCTTTTCTATCTATCTGTCTTTCTGTATGTTTTGTCAATTTTTTTGGCTTTAAAATTGTTCCTTTTCTTAAAGATAAATGATTTGCTTTGATATTTTATTATGTAATTTAATGACATTCAGACATTTTAAGTTTGACGCAAGTGAATAAACACTTTTTAGGACCACTGTACAAATATCCATCTCAGACATACACACTCGTAATTACCTTCTTGAGTTGCCAAGATGCATTTGTGTTGATGTTAGAAAAATATCTGATGCAAACCTTTTGCCATATGTATCATTTCATGTGTGTGTGTTTATGGTACTCTCTGTCTCTCTCTCCAGTTCTAGTCAAATGAGTGATTTTATAATTGTTTGAAATAAGCTGAAATTCCTCCATCTTTCCTTCTTTGGCCTTTCCCATGACCAGCGCAGTGTGTGTCTGGAAGGAATACAACCTCATCAACTTCCATCAGTCCATCACAACTGATTTGTCAGTTCAACAGAGTCATCTTGTCTATCTTAATGAAAGTCTATTCCATTCAATTCTATCCATTTGTTTTTATTAACACACTTGGCCTAATTTTTATACAGCAAGTACTTTGAAAATTAATTGAAAAATTGTGTGTGTGTGTGTGTTTATGGAACGCTGTTTCTTCACAGTTATAATTGTTCTATTCTCACATCTTCATCACCTTGAAAGTGACCCATCAAATTTATGTTTGCTTTTCAAAAGTGATTATTATATTTTTGTAAATGATTTCAGTAATTTAGCAAAGTTCTGCCAGATGTACACCCTATCTACACTAGAAAAATCCCATTCTCTCATTTTCTTCGTAGGTGAAATGATTATTAACTACAACTTATAAACTTTTAAAGACAGACCTACCATGAGCTCTGAGGTTGTTAATCAATGGTATATTCTTCTGTTAAAGCCATCAGTCCATGTTATTTCTACTACATTGTTTAAAAACTACCCATAATCCTAAAGAAAGATCCACCAATCAGAGAATCGTGGTGAAAAAAGTGCGCCAAAAGAACTCTGCAGTGACCGCCCACTCCCATGTTGCACTGTGAATGATGCATTTGAGTCGCTCTCCCTAAAATCTTAAACTACTGATATATTTTTATATCTGAAAGAGTGGTTGGACACTGTTACGCTCTATAAATCCAATTGTGCAAAGTTTTAGCCTGATTGGATAAAAAAGTGTGGGCCGCTCCCCTGACTCTTTTTAATTTAGTTCTCTCAACACCTATTCTACTTACACAACATTTAATCCTTGGTATTAAAAAAACACTTACAGCAGCTTTAACCATTAAGTTTACATTAATAATGTCTTGTAGAATACATATTTTACTCACAAATGTCATATAACGGAAGTAAAATGGATTGCTGTTTCATATTGATTTTGAAGTTCCGCTACAAACCTGAATGGAAAAGTTTATTTAAAAAAAACACTTTTTGCAACTTCTTAAAATGTACAACTTTGTGTTTGTATAAGCAGATCTCAGTTTATCTCTGTTGTGCTATACAGCAGTGCACAGGATGTGACATAATCAGCGTGAGTGTCGACAGCAGCCCTCTCTGTGTGCTGTATGAATGATGAAGATCCTTCTTGTGCTCTGACCTGACCTCAGTGAAAAGACCTACTAAAAGAAAGACAAAACTGTTTCCATTTTAACTCATAGCCCACAGGATAGAAAAACCACTTTTGGTTCTAGACAGCAATGAGATTAAATTGAGCACAAATGGAGAATTTTTGCTTCATAGATTTAGTAATCTCAGTAATCTCACGTGTTTCTAGAGTTTCAGAAGAGATCTCAAACTGTGCTCAGATTAGCTCAGACCCAAGTCTACAATCAAAAGTCAGAGATCGACAGCATTCGACAGACCTTATCAATTGTTTATTTTTAAAAAAGAGCAAAAATCGCGACTACAATAAGGCACTCACAGTGGAAGTGAATGGGGGCAGTACAGAAATGCTAAAATATATTATTACGTGTTAACATGATTTGAGTGTGATAAAATAGCTTACTGACCTTATCAGTGTGAAATTATATTTATAACTTCATTGCAATGACAACACAACACTGGTAATCCCCTGTAAGTGATTTATTTTTTCACAGTAAATGCTTGTAGAAAAGCGATTTTATCACACTCAAATCATGTTAGCATGTATAATGTTTAAGTCATGGGGCTATATTTTTGAAATGATGAGTAGCTTTTATGAACTGACCCTATTTAGTTCCATGGTAAAACTCTGACTACCCGAGAAGCGAGTTGTGCACCACGTCAAAAGTGGTCAAAATGGTTCTCATTATAATCGATGTTGTCCACACTGGATGCGTCTGTCGTGCATCAAAATCTTTTCAATAATATGTTAATTAAACCAATCTTAGAGTACTGTTTAGAGTTTTTACTAAGTGTACAAATGGTAGTGAATAAATAGGCTTACTTGTCTTTCTAAACAAGAACAACCAAGGACTGACATTATTAACAGTAGTTTTACGCTACCACAAGGCATATCTGCCCGGCCCATTTGTTCAAATTCGTCTAATGGATTGATGGGATACGAGGGACAAGTCATAAACTCTTGTCGTTTGAGCCAACAGCCCAAAGTAGATGCGTTTGGTTAGACGCGAATGCTAGGCATCTGCGTACAGGATGCTCTGAACCTGTACGGCCCAATTTTTTTAACCGTGTATCCTCAGAATGCGCAGTGCGCCTGGAATTATTTGCACTAATTAGTGGATCCACAAGGTGGCAATACTCACAGTTGAGTCATTGACGTCATAAAGAAGGGCTAGAAGAAGATGTAATCGCTGCTAAACAACAGTAGATGAAGATGGAAACAACAACAGTGGATGTGCACTGAGTGAAGAGGTCAGGAGATACCTGCATTTGTATAACTTGACTCTGAAGGAATATAAAGACACCTTTATGGGTCTAAACTCCTGAGGAGAAATAATCCAGTGTCCCATAGCAGTCGTTGTGCGAATGCGCCAACCGCCTGTGTATGCGTGCAGTCAAATTAAGTATACTTTGAAAGGTTTGCTTTCAACTTCGCTTTTGCATCAAAACCAAAGTATACTTTGGGCTTCACTGTCTGATTTTTGCTTTTTATATATATATATATATATATATATATATATACTGTATATACATGAGGGACGATTCATACTTTTTTTTTTGTGGCAATCAACATTATACTAAAAACGCTGTAGTTTAAGCTTAACTTGTATTGAACCCGAATCATTCCATTAATTGTTTTTGCTCTATAGTCTTACTCTGTCAACGATTGACACATTTGTGTCTAAAGGAAATTTTAGAATAAACATCTGCTAAAAAGTTGATACTTAAATGAAACACAACTGAGATCAATTAAATTACCCCTGTGTGGTTAAGAGAAAGATAATTCAATGAAAGTGGGACAGAGGGGGAGAAAAAGGAGGGAAACGCAACAAAGAGAGTGAGAGAGAAACGGCTGTGTGGTGGGGTTATAAATGACTTAATGGCATAAAGTGACAATGCTGCTCTCTCTCTCTCTCTCTCTCTCTCTCTCTCTCTCCCTCTCCCAGTCATGAATAGCTTCTGTCTCCTCACCCAGTAGCACACACATCTGAGCGAGTGACCGAGGCATATCAGACGAGTGGAAAAAGAAAAGAAAGCAGTGGAAATTCTCAAACTGTGCAGATTAAGATAAATAGAGAACAGAAACCGAAGTGAAAGACGAGGAGGACAGAGGATTCAACTAGGAAACTGAATGAAACATTTAAAAAAATAGAAAACATCCATTTAAAAACAGCTTCTTCACAGTGAGAAGAGGAGGTGACTCAACTTATTTGAAACAGAAAAGGAGGAACACATTACAAAGGTTTTGTGAAAGAGACAGACAGAGTTTTAAATGGTCTGAAGACTATAGGACATAAAAAGAGACCAAGGGGAAATTCTGATGTCTTACAGGTTTCCTTTGGGAATTTCATATTCACAGCACAAGTTTCCAAACAGACATTAGTCATTAGAAACCAGGAGTTTTTACATTATATTCTAATATGGAACTAAAATGGACACTTTTGGTTGTTCTTCTTTTGGGTGAGTAGATTGTTTCACTGTGTTTATGTCTTTGTGCATGTGTGCAGTAATATATTTTCATTTTATTCATTTGCATGTGCAGGCCATCTTCCTTTGAATTATTTATACACAAATTTTAATTTGAACAGATGCAATCCAGCCACATATTACTAATTTAATGACTTCTAATAGAATATGAATCTGTGCAAATTGTGATGATGCATGCAATGTGTGTCATATTTATGGTGAATTGGTGGTATGATGAGACATACACAGACAGACATAAATCTATGTGTGTTGCACAAAGACTCTATTCTTTTTTTTTTCTCTCCCAATTTGGCATTCCCAATTCCCAATGCGCTCTAAGTCCTCGTGGTGGTGTAGTGACTCGCCTCAATCTGGGTGGCGGAGGACGAATCTCAGTTGCCTCCGTGTCTGAGACCGTCAATCCGTGCATCTTATCACGTGACTTGTTGAGCGCGTTGCCACGGAGACATAGTGCGTGTGGAGGCTTCACGCTATTCTCCGCGGCATCCACGCACAACTCGCCATGCGTCCCACTGAGAGTGAGAACCACATTATAGTGACCACGAGGAGGTTATCCCCATTTGACTCTACCCTCCCTAGCAACCGGGCCAATTGGTTGCTTAGGAGATCTGACTGGAGTCACTCAGCACGCCCTGGGTTCAAACTAGCGACTCCAGGGGTGGTAGCCAGTGTCTTTACTTGCTGAGCTACCCAGGCCCCCTCTATTCTTTAAGCTGGATGATGTTTGAAATCTCCATTAACGGCAGAGACATCATACATGTAGTTCACATCACAGTATAATGAATAGTCTCAAAGACATGACCAGAGGAAGGTTAGATGACACTAATAATGAGCAAAGATTTTACTTTATGTGTACTGTGATTTTACTCATTCCTTTATCGCTGTGAGGTTTAAGTTAAAAGTGATCGGTACACTCTGGGATCAGTGGATATTTGGGGTGGATACGTATGGGGTCATCTTTTAAATATTGGAATAAAATACTGTATATTTCATAATAAAAAAAGTTTAAATGTTACATCTGTGATAAAGGTCGACCGATAGTGGGTTTTGCCGATACCGATAACTAATCTGTGAAAACAGGCCGATAGCCGAATAATCGGCCGATAGTTTTTAAAATGGATAATATGAATGGAAACTTTCCACTCAATGTGGAGAATCACTTTCAATGGCAATACTTTATACATTTCTCCCACGCTGGTACCTTCTTCAAAGCCTTTGTCATCTGAAATTAATGAAAATATTCATTAAAATATTACAGGTTAAATGTGACCCTCAACGGATCTGCAAGAATTCATAAGTGACTTTTTTAAATTCAAAACAGTGTATTAGGAGCAAAGGAAAGCAGTTTCCATCCTCGTAACATTTTTCTAACCATTCGAACAGCTAATGTTAGCTTTAATGTTAACATCCTCTCCACCTTGTCGGAAATGCAGTTTTCCAGTGCAGCGATTAGTTATAAACAAATTAATAATCAAACCACCTTTGGTTTTCTTAAATGACTGATTTATTGTACCATGACAATAATAATAATGTGTATTATGTACATACCTTGGCTTTTCCCTGTCAATGTTTTAAACCCACTTTTAAAGCTCCCATCTCTATGAATAGCTTAGTCATGTTGCACAACAAACTCCACACGGATTGTTTTCATTTGAACCTCTGTCACAGTGTTCCCCAACCACTGAAAGATTGTCAGGTGTGCCATGGAAAATTATCAAATTCCACAAAATACATTGACGCCTCGACTCAACTCATGTGAAATGAGCTTTACAATGATGAAAGAACATTATTGAAACTCCAAATGATTATTATTTGTCTATTATTGAGGTCTTTTCTGATAAAAGTCATGCTCAGCAGTTTAAATACTGTAGGAAAATGATACCGTAGATCTGCTTTGTGTTTATAATTCTTATACTGACGTCAGTAGATTTATAGTCATGCAAGTTTTAAAAGAGGAGAAGGAACTCACTATTATTAGACTATTATTGTTGTCTTTTTGGATGAAAAATAATGCTCCGACTGAAGGAAGACTATAGACTATAGACTGAAAATGATTCACTGACTCATAGCACATAAGATGCTTATTTGTTACCACCTAGTGACATTTCCAGAAGGGGTCACTGAACTAATCAGATAATAAAATTGAAGAAATTTGTGAAACAGAAGCAAGCCTCACCAAAATACTCTTTATTTTGCAGCTAATTCTGCACAATTGTAAACTTGAATAAACATGAATCTCTAAAATAGCTGGAATTGGTGCTTTTATCTTATTCTTTAAAAAATATATCCCCAGAAAATGTTTTCGTGGACCAGTGATTGTCTTACCTTTTTCACCCCTCGTGAGTTTGCATCCCTTTAATTTGTTGTTTTTTCTTTACCCATTTAGTAATGAAAGTACTTACATACTTTACACCTGTGACATCACACAGCGTAGCCTACCTTTTTTTTTTGCATAGCTGAATTTCAAACATTACAAGTAAACACACTACTAAGATGGACAGAAAACATGGACAAGTTCTTGAAAAGGAAAAATATTGAGGATGGTTAGCCTGTGTGGGATAGTGGTGTGCCATAGAATGTTGTAAAAAGTGTGCCGTGGCAGAAAAAAGGTTGGGAAACACTGGTATAGAGGTGCCATTGTACTGTTGAACTAAGGAGTTCAGACTGTAGAATCCTCCAGCGCCGGCCACGGAGAAATGAAGCCAAAAGTAACTATCGAAAACTATTGCAGCTGATTTTTTTCTGATAGCTGATAGTTAAAAAACACAACTATCGGCCACGATTAATCAGTAAATCTGATATATCAGTCGACCTCTAATCTGTGGGGTGTCATTTATATAGAGAATCTTTATATATTACTGAAACTAAAGCTACAAGTTCCCACAAACCTCAGATCTACTAAAAATGTACTTTAAAATGTGATAAAATCAAAACAAACAGGTTTTGTCCCTTGTGGATTTCCATAGTTCGATGTAGATTTTGTACATTTGACAGTTTAATTGGCTATTTTTGATTCGTCTGCTGTTTTAAGTTAGTTAATAAGATAAACTAACTTTCTTTTCAATGTCCATCTGGGGTAGGCAGAAGGAAAATTTAAGGGGTTCTTTTCTTTAAAAAAAGCACAAATGTGTGTTCCAGTGAGACACTTACAATGGAAGTCAATGCAGCCAACCCGTAAACGTTAAAATACTCACTGTTTCAAAAGTATAGACACAAGATGTTAACATTATGTATAATGTGATTTTAGTGTGATAAAATCACTTACTAACCTTTTCTGTGAAAAGTTAAAGCCAATTTTACAACTTTAACACCACAAACCCTGAAATCCCCCCAAAAACTTTTGTAAACAACTTTACAGCTCGAATAATACACAAGTTTTAACAGAAGAATTAACGCAAATGCTTTTATAAAATTAAAATATAAAAATATAATTTTAGTCTTTAGGGTGATCAACTCTTAACCGGGGGGTGCCCATCCTTGAAAGTTTTGCTTGGGTTGGCCCCCGTTGATCGTGTTTTGGCCTTGGTCCAAAGGTGTCAGAAGTTTCAGGAAGGTAATAATGGCAATCTTAGACCCGGCCATGGTAAGGCTTGTGAGGTGTTACTGTGAAAACCATAGAAACAAAATACCCACAGTGTCACCACAGAGTGTTGAGAGAAACTTCCTGTCTGATGAAACTCCTCTACGGCACACAATGTTTGAGTCGCCTACTGCATTATTTACTCAAATATCACTTGTGTTTCTTTGGTAACATAGCAGCACCAACATTATTGAATATTCATACTCCTGCTAAAAATCTTAATCTAGCCTAAGATGTTCAGGCTGGTTTAAGCTGTGCTCCCAGACTGGTAGGCTGGTCTGTTTGCTGGTTTTAGAGGTTCTGAGTGCTTGTCTGCTGGGAAACCATTTTGTTTTATTTGGAGATTTGAGTATTCAGAGACAAAAAGCAATCAAAGGAAATAATAAATCTGAGGAAAATGCTGCCTGATCCCAAAAACCCACACAAATGCAGAGCAGATGTTCGGAAACATCTGACCCTGTCTTTCTGGATCTTCTCACCTCCACAAATCTTCTGTCTGATTCTATCGCTCTGTTTCAGATCTTTTGCTTCGGTTTGCTCTTTAAGTTACATGTTAAAATCCTCTTATCAGAAAAAAAACTACTACTATCTTAAGTTGAGAGTGCAAACACACATATAAAAAAGTGAGAATGTTTAAGTGACAAATCCATCCTTTGACCTTATACATCAAATACAAGAATGAGTCAAGGCCTTGTGGGGTCATCGGGGGCCACTGACGGGAAGTTTTTGCTTTTGTAACAGCAATGACGAATGAAACATCAATTGCTCCAAATGGCACACACTTTGTTTCTTCATGTGAGTTCAACAAACAATTAATTATGAAATATAGACGCATACTAGAAATATGTGTATTTAAAGTTTTGGTTAATTTCAGTGACAGAATAAAGAGTTTACTGTGTTTTGTGTGAGATTTGAGTTTCAGTTTGTGATTTGCAGCTACCTCACTGAGCTAGTGATCTGTGTGTCCTGATAAATGTAGAATTGTTTAAGTTCAGCATGAAATAATCAACACTTTGAAACAAAGCATCAGTGATGCGAGTGCGAGAGATGAAGTTGCAGAATGGAAAACCAGGCGTGATATCTGTAACTCTGTGATTACCTAGAAAAACACCTTAGGTGTCAACAGAGAATCAGTGACAAATTGACCATGAAAATGGTGTCAAAGTGCTCTCTCGTCCAGCAGATGAACAGAAAGTACAGTACAGCTATAGACAATAGACATTGCAACACAAAAGTGCAGCATACACGATGTGAGTTGCGTCTCTGTGGTTTCCTGAACACGTAGACATTAGTTTGTGAGTTGAGGTTATTTGTGTTGGTAGCGTGTGAATGGAAATAGTGACTCGATGTCAAGTATTTGTAGAGAAAATTAGATCAAATTAAAGTGTTTTTATATTTAAAACAATATAAAATGAATAGTTCCAGTCCTTGATGCTGATTGGTCAGTGTTCCAGTTGTGCTAAAATACACAATATAGTAACAGCTATGAAACAGCTGTTCTTCTAGTGGAAGGATGGAAATTGATCAGTTTGAATAATAAAATAATGTTTAATAAGAAAAGTTTGTCCTCAATATTTCTATTATGTAGTAACTCATTTACAAAAGTTACAACGTTTAAATTAGCCTGACGGGACGTCATTTTGAGTCATTTCACTTTTACTTCAAAATGACTTTCACTTATACTATACCTGTATGTATCCGTGTGCAGTCATTCTTTTATATAAACTTAAAGGGATATTTCACCCAAAAATGACAATTCGGTCATCATTTACTCCCACTCACGTTGTTCCAAACTAGAGGTAGACCGATATATCGGTTTTACAGATTAATCGGTGCCGATAGTTGCTTTTTGCCCATAGTTCGGTATATTTACACATAACATCCATAGGCATCTGGCAACTACTTAAAGCTGAAGTATGTAATGTTTCAGTGTTAAAATACTTTCTTCTATCTCAGCTTAATATGCAACTATAATTAAGCAATTTATAGGATAATTTTCACAAAAACTGTAAACACTGTGTCTCTGTGGCGCTGTAAAAATTCCTGTTTGTTTTGAGAGACCTGCTTAGACCCAGGACTATCTGACTGTTTGAACAACAGGTGGTATTCAGAAAGCTGTTCTGAAAGCATTGTTCATTTTTGCAATTCCATTCAGTGGCGCTAGTGTCGCAGAAATGACATATTTCAGCTTTAAATATAGAGCATTGTGGAGCCAAGTCTCTGTCGTTACAAAATAAGAATCCTAAAAATAAGTGTATTCCAGGGTTTTTTATAGACAAAAGTCCCACATTATGCACCAAATCTTCATTTTTGTTGGTTATTATTGGGATTTTGGTTGCACAATAAACTGCATCTGGGATTTCGTAAATTTTGGACTCACTATGTCTGTGCACGTCATTGTAAGGAAAGACTTAGAAAATGTTTTAACATTCTATAAATAGATTTCAAAAACTATCTGCCAATTTACTGGTTATCAGCCTTAGTTATCGGTATCAGCAAAATCCACTATTGGTCAACCTTTTTTTGCACTTGACTTTTTCCTGTGGAACACAATGTCCCCTTGGCTGAATTCAATCAGAGAAAATTTAGATGAGACTGACCACTTTTCATTAAAATAAATGGTAGAAATACATTAGTAGTTGATAGAGACTCACTAAAAAAAGCACCAAAAGTAGTCTGAAGGCATACACTGATGATCCAAAACATTATGACCACTCACATGTGAAGCAAATAACGTTGATCATCTCCTAACATGGCCACATGTCAAGGTCTGGATACATTAGATGGTAAGTGAACAATCAGTTCTTGCACTCATCATTTTGAATGCAGGAGAAATGGGCAGGAGTAAAGCCCTGAGCGACTTTGAAGAGGGCCAAATTGTTAAGTGAAGTGATGGCACTAGGATGCACTGTGGGAAGATGACAAGCCGATGGAGGCAGTGTGTGATACTCTGGGCAATGTTCTTCTGGGAAACCCTGGGTCCGACCATTCATGTGGACACACACGTGGACACATCAGTTTGACACGTGGCACCTACCTAAAGATCGTTGCAGACCAGGTACACCCCTTCATTGCAGTGGTATTCCCTGATGGCAGTGGCATCTTTCAGCAGGATAATGCACCGTGCCACACTGCACACATTGTTCGGGAATGGTTTGAGGAACATGATGAAGAGTTCAAGATGTTGACCTGGCCTCCAAATTCCCCAGATCTCAATCCAATTGAGCATCTGTGGTATGTGCTGGACCAAAAAGTCAAATCCACAGTGGCTCCACCTCACAACTTACAGGACTTGAAGGATCTGCTGCTAATGTCTTGGTGCCAGATACCACAGGACACCTTCAGGGGTCTTGTACAGTCCATGCCTCGGTGGGTCGGCGCTGTTTTGGTGGCAGCATATTATGTAGGTGGTCATAATGTTTTGGCTCATTGGTGTATGATTTGTATTAACACAGACTGTAATTTAAGTCATTACTCACTCTCAAATCATTGATAAAGTCCATAACCCATGCTGAAAACCGATATGACGGCTACATTGATAACATTAAACCTCACTGGTTCAAACATTATAACGTTTGGTCACGAGATGTGCATGGTTGTATAGATGATGGAAGAATAGATGGACAGACAGATAAGATGTATGTACAGAAAAAGTATATTTCATAGCTTATTTTTGTCTTCACCAGGTCTGTCCTTGCACACTAGTGGATCTAGTAGCTGCAGTATTGGATATCAGGAATCTAAAAGTGGCTGTCATGGTAATGAGCACTTTTTGTTTTTAATACACACAGTTAACGGTCTGTATGTTACAAAATAATGAATTTTATTAGTATTGTAACTGTGAAAGCAATGACTTGACTCTCTGAGATTCATCTCAAATGTCTCTCTAACTCTTTGTTTTCTGTCTCAGATGAGAATGAGTGTGAGAGCAATATTTGTGGTAATAACTCGAAGTGTATAAATACAGTTGGAAGTTACTACTGCAACTGTAATGACGGGTTCCGATCAACGACTACTTACAATTTCACAACAATAGATGGAGAGTGTATAGGTAAGAACGAGGATTATATTGTATTATATCATATTAAGGGCTGTCAATCAATTGTAGTACAAACTACTTCTAAATATTATATATAATAAATAGAATAATTCAGATTGCAATATATCGAATAGTTAAAAAGTCATTGGAATTGGCATCATTGCTGTTGTGTTTTTAGGATGCTGTGTCAAGTAGTGGAAACTTTGAAATTTGTACCTTGAGGTTGCTACATTCTGTTGTGCTTGTCCAGATGTTAAGAACTTGTCCTGTGTTTATAGAATTAATCGCACTAAATCAACACTTTAAATAAAAACCCTATATATTATATTATATATTGTATTCTGTAATACTATAGAATTAATGCCAACTGCTGTCCCTCCGCAGATATAAATGAGTGTATTGAGAAAACAGTTGAGTGCTCCATTGGTAAGGTGTGTGTGAACTCCATTGGCTCACACAGATGTGAATGTCCATATGGATACCGGGAAACAAGAGGAGACTCAGAATGTACAGGTAACCGTTCTCAATGTTCTTGCTTTATATTTTACTTACCAATCACATTAGACAATTTGTTTTAATCTGACACATTTGTATTTGACTTCTACACCATCTAACCAAAGAACTAAGGACATATTTTGTCCTCACATTTTAAATATTGGGGGTATTTTTGTAATTTTGGGTAGCATATTTGCTCCAAACCCTTATTCATTTCTGACCTTGATTCTCTCCATCCGTCATTCATTTGTTGTCACATGACTTCATTACGTTGCATGCCAAATTTACACTGGAAATCAAGTCGAGCACACTGCATTATAGAATACAGTATTCCTTGCAGTGTGCTATGGATGTTTATTTTGGAAAATGTAGTTGGTCATACCAGTAAATAATGCATTTAGAAAAAGTATGCATACTGAATACTGCAAAAATTGTACAAGTAGCAAAGTAGTATGCCATTACAAACATAGTTATTGGATAGTTTTAATAATTACACTAAACTGAAGCTTGAACCACTTTTTTAGGACAAGGTATAAAGTGCACAAGATTAGTAACTTTTAATTACCTGGGAAATTCTATAAATTTTCATAACAGCATTACAAGGTAAATTAACTAGTTTAATTAAAGAAAAAATATGGTATAACATTATGTTCAGTTTTTGCAGTTTATACAACACTTAAATAATACAGATTCCTGCACGTGATGTGATTTCTGAAAGCTCAGTGGTACAAACAGTGTATGACTAACTGTAAAGCAATTTGGAAATAAATGTTGAGTAACTTACAAACTTTATGTCCTTGGTTAACTGTTTGTTATATATACTGTAAAAAACTAATTTTTGTCTTAAGAAATGTGCGTTGCATGTGTTAACATCTCAATGGACTGCTTTTATTAAAGTTAAAACTATTTTTTAACCCTCCTATGGTATTCAAAAAGGGCACCTCTCTTTGGTATTCGTGGTCATTTTTGACTGGAAGGGTCAGATGTGTAACCCTTTTATTTATGATGATGACAATGATACCATTTTTTCTTCCCTGAAGAACAATAAAATTATGCATTTCTTTTGGGAGTTTATGCTATTTGTATCTTGTATACATTAAAATGTCTACATTTTACCATTAATTTGCATATAAAAATAAGAACATTTTTGAAAAAAATAAAATAACATTCAGAACCTACACTTCTATAAGTTGAAACATGAAGCAAATATGAGAATGTGACTTGAAAACGATGTCATGTCAATAACAGCCAGTAGATGACTGTAGACACATACTGTGTAGTCTGATGACTTGTTGTAAGCTAATTTTATATTTTATCACAAGATATATTTAGACATTATCAGACTATTATTTGTCAGTGTTTAGCATTTTAAAATGGACTGAAGTGTCAGTTTTTTGCAGTTAATGTCATTATGTTTCCAGTCAAACCTGACCATGGTGTTACAAAGAGAAAACACAGAATAAGCATTTTTCTACCAATAATTTATTTCAAACATACAAATGTAATAACTCCAAGTAAACGCATAATAATGTCAAGAAAATGAACATCGAGAAACAGAAATTAACTGCAAATTCTGACAATTCAATTAGATTATAAAACAGAAGAATCAGAGCTTGTTGAGCCTGTTAGTACCTGGATGGGACACCTCCTGAAAAAACTAAGGTTGTTGCTGGAAGAGGTATTAGGGAGGCCAGCAGGTTGTGCTTACCCTGCAGACTGTGTGGGTCCTAATGCCCCCGTATAGTGATAGGGACACTATACTGTAAAAAAGGCACTGTCCTTCGTATGAGATGTTAAACCGAGGTCCTGACTCTCTGTGGTCATTAAAAATCCCAAGAGTAAGGGTGTAACCCCAGTGTCCTGGCCAAATTCCCCCCATTGGCCCTTATCAATCATGGCCTCCTAATAATCCCCATCCATTAATTGGCTCTATCACTCTCCTCTCTCCTCTCCACCAATAGCTAGTGTGTGGTGAGCGTACTGGCGCACTATGGCTGCCGTCACATCATCCAGGTGGATGCTGCACACTGGTGGTGGTTTAGGAGAGTCCTCTGTTCACTGTGTAAAGTGCTTTGAGTGTAGTGTCAGAAAAGTGCTACATAAATGTAACGTTCATTCATATTAAATCATATATTTTCCTTAAATTGACTTGACGAAACTAATTTACATTGTAAAGCAGTGTCCATTAAATCTGTCATCTTTCACAACTGTGAAAAACCTCTGTCATGTACTCATGTGTGTTTATGTGTGGACACATTAACTTTTGCTTGCTTCTAAATGAAACGTGTGTGTGTGTATGTGTGTGTGTGTGTGTGTGTGTGTGTGTGCTGCAGATGTGAATGAGTGTGAGTTGTCAGTGTGTGGAGCTCACAGCACTTGCACTAACACACCTGGCAGTTTCTTCTGCAGCTGTTCTTCAGGTTTCTATAAAAATGAGAAGAACTCCAGCTGTGAAGGTGAGGACCAGTATCCTGATCATACGAATAATACTCATAACCACAATAATAATACTAATAATACTTATGACAACAACTTAACACATGAGCTTTATTTGTGCTGTGGGTCTTCATGTCATTACTAACAGTGAATCTTCATTAAAATGATATTTTAATATAGTTTCTTCAACTTTGCACACTTTTTTTGTAATATGAAGGTTACATTAAAACTTTTTAATTTGGAAACTTTTCACCAGGCCTTCATCATTCATTTATTTGTGGTACTTTTCAAATGTCTTTTATGTATAGATCTGACTGTTTTAGTCTCGTCCCAGACCCAGACTTTCAATATTAGACTATGAAAATACATGATAAAAATACTAATTATTACATGTTTAAAACTATGATCAATAAATATTAAGCATTTCGATATTTATTTAGTGAAAATGATTTCTATACATTTTTCAAAAATCACGACGGTCCCACAGTTGTCGCGTCATTTCCACCACACCAAACAATTGTAAAAGGGGTAAAAAACCAAACTATTTGTTCCGATGTCAAATTCCAATAGAATGGCCCCTTGAAGGTCTCTGCGTTGTTCTGTCTTTTCTGAGTGCTGAAGTAAAGCAATTATTGTTAATTTACACTTTACAAATTGATTCCGTTATTCATTTTATCTGACTCCAATTTTATATTCATCTGACTCCAATTTAAGTTGACCTCTAGTTTAGATTACAGCTCTTATTAACTTCTGATCATTATTTTAATTTGATCTTTTTAAGTTATTGATTACTCTGAATCATCTTAATTTTAATTTGTCCTTTCAATCAATAATTGAATGTCGCTTAGAGTCTCACACCGGCCGTTATTTCAATTACGAGGATCTCACATCACAAGCGAGCCAGTTCAGTTCATTGTCAGAGGTTGTAGGGTAATCGAAATATCATCTGATTTGGCTTCTCTCATAATCACATGATACCATCGCTTAGACACGTACACACAACTTGCTATGACGGACGATAAACAGTGACTGAAGTCTTACATGGATTCTCCTATCATTAAGCTTCAGTAATGGTCTTATCCTGGTCTCATACTTGCGGTAACAAACAGTATCTTAAAACAATCTACCGGTCACAAATGATTTCGGAAGAATTCAGAATAAATCAAATAATAACAATTTATTTGCCAGGTAGATATAAAACATTGTTACAAGAATTCAATCAAACCCAATTTAACTTATTATCATAATAAACAAATATCCCTAAAAATAAGATATAAGTCAGAGAAACATACTTGGCAAATAGAAACTACATACAGCGACAGTATGGGAGATCTGAATACAGACTCCCCGAGCTTCTTGCCAACTTTATTTAAATACCCAGACAGAATAAACATTGTGCACCAAATGGTATTATCCTTTGAACAATGAGAATTTGGGGGTGAATGGGTTCTTGACTTCCTGGGGTTTAACCTTGTTAACATACAGGAGATCATTTAAATTGTAGGTGAAGGAGGGGGATAGACCTCCAGAATTATGCAGTATTTGACAAAGACCTTATAACTTTGTTACCATTAGTTTTATCAACATTGGAAAGAGACCACTATACCAGTCGCACAGAGACCTCTTAAATGATATCAAACACATACAGTTGCATTCTTTGTTTTCATGGTATTTGTTATATTTTACATATAAATCTTGTGTCTTTGTGTTGGTCATGAGCTGTTGAAGGAGAGAAGGGGGAGAGAGGGGGCAGCAAGGTGATTTGCAATTTATCACATGTGGTGATATTCAGGTGTAGATTTCAGCTTTTGTGAGAGAGTTCTATGACGTTGATTCTCACAGAGTTCTTTGAATTTTACCGAAAATTGCGCCTTTTGGGTGTAGACATCCTGGTGCCAGTCTTACACAATTTGAGCTTTTACTTGCTAACCAATGGACACATGTGTCAGTAAAGAGCATGCTTGGAGTGAAATATGAGACAATTGATGTTTGAAGAAAACAAATAAAAATTAAGTAAAATGTCACTTGTGAGCAGAATATTTGCTCCCACTTTATATAAAGTGACTTTACTGTGACTACTAAGTACTAACATTAAAATACATACAATACAATGTACTTATTGTTTAACTACATATTGTTCTGCAAAGTTATCATAAAATTCACATTTGCTGCTACTGGGGTTGAGATACAGGTATATTTAGGGGGATGATTTGGGTTAGGTTAACAGTGTAACTACAGATGTAATTGAATGCAGGTACTCTAAATGTAATTACAATGCAACAACACAAATGTACATAATAAGAACATTGTAGCAAATGCTTAAAGATGAAGTATGCAATTTTATTGCTACTAGCGCTATCAAATTGAATTGCAAAAATAAACAATGTTTT
The DNA here is from genome assembly GCF_019703515.2 of Myxocyprinus asiaticus. NCBI lineage: Eukaryota > Metazoa > Chordata > Actinopteri > Cypriniformes > Catostomidae > Myxocyprinus > Myxocyprinus asiaticus. The sequence continues at coordinate 1,127,863 of NC_059350.1, forward strand.
CAAAAATACACCCCTCATGTACTGTTGTTCAAACAGTCAGTAATTTTGGAGGACGGGGTCTAAGCCGGTCACTCAAAACAAACACAGGAATTTGTATAGCTCCAGAGAGACACAGTGTTCATAGTTTTCTGGAAAATGAAGCTATGAACGGTTTACTTAAAGTTGTCCCTGCATATTAAGCAAAGTTAGAAGAAAGTATTTTAACACAAGTTACATACTTCAGATTTAAGTACATCATAGTTAAAGACCCTTAATATAAAGTGGGTCCAAATATTTGTATTGGGTCATCATTTCCAATCAAGCTGTAATTTTGCCAAATTATGTAAAAAGTGTGAAAATATAATACCTTGAAATGTTTGGTTGACAAGAATGTTGTTCAAGCCCCAAACCTTAACCCTAAAATCTGATTAGTTAATTGGAATGTTGTTCCATGACAACAAGGATGTTGATGTAGGCACATTTCTAACTTGAAGCTTTAGAAGCTTAGATAATTAATTAAAAAAAAAAATTCATAAGCATATACATTAATATAACTGAAAAAAAATCTCTCACTCTCTTATAGACATTGACGAGTGTAAAAATCAATCAGGTTTGTGTGGCTTACATGCTGATTGCCAGAATCATCCAGGCAGCTATATCTGCAAATGTCACCATGGTTACAGTAACTATGGCAACGACCAGTCAAAATGCATAGGTGAGTGTATTGTTATTATAACAGTGTCTGTTATGAACCAAACACACATACATCAAACTGATATATTTTAAGGTTGCTCATTATGCAGTATTTAGTAATCAACGCATAAAATCACTGTCTCCTGTTTGCTCTTTTTAATCTTTAGTTTTTTTCATTTACAGAAATTACCTGTGAGCAATTTGAGGCTGAAACACAAAACACACCTGAAAAGGTAGAATTTATACCCCTTCTTGTGATTATTAATATGATTAAGATAGACAGACACACTCACTGACTTGAATTTGTGTGTCTGTTGTAGTTGAAGAGTTTGCGGTCACTGTTAATGAAGAGTTGTGAGACTCTGAGAGATCCAGATGGAGACCGTAACTTGGGAGAAGTGTTACTGGAGGTAACACACAAACACTCATAGACAATGTACATGATACACTCACATAGTACTCACAAAGTTTGACTCCACAGAATCTGTTTACATCTGTGGATCAGCTGCTATCGGAGGGAAATCTTGCTGACAGTGACACATTGAGTCAGTTTCTTGGCACAGTAGAGAACAGCATGCATCTGATTGGACCACAGCTCAAAGAACCTGTAACCAGGATGGAGACACATAACACTTGTAAGATAGTTGGACACCAGGCCATACCGGTTATAATTCAAACTGAACTGTGTATGTGTTTAATTAAGATTATAGCAGCACTGAAAGCAGCTGTATTATAATATCTTCATATGTATAGATGCTGAAGTGGCAGTTAGGCAAGGCAAGACTCCTCCTACTGGGAGTGTCATTCTGAGCACGGACTCCGCCCACTTCAACACAAGCTGGGAAACAGCAGCCGGGGAATCATATCCAGGTACAAATACACACATGCACACTCCTATACACTGCCTGGCCAAAAAAATTAAAAAAATAAAAATACAATAAAAATTGCAGTTTGGATTTAAATAAGCAGATACTTTAAGAGCCTGTAATTGGATCATTATTGCAGTGATTAATGCATTTCAGCTGGCAATAATTCTTTTACCCTAACTGATGCAGTGTGTAGCTTCTCATTTCTTAAACAACCATGTCGGAAGACGTATCCCGTGGTCGTGGAAAAGATGTTACTGTGTTTCAGAAGGAGAAATTATTGGCCTGCATCAAGCAAAGAAAACAACTAATGAGATTGCTGAAATCACTGGAATTGGGTTAAGAACTGTCCAACACATTATTAAAACCTATAAGGATAGCGGTGAACCGTCAGCTTCATGGAAGAAATGTGGTCAGAACATAATCATGAATGATCGTGATCGGAGATCACTAAAACGCTTGAAGTCACATCGTAAATAATCGACAGTAGAACTCACGGCTATGTTTAATAGTGAAAGTAAGAGCATTTCCACATGCACAGTGTGACGAGAACTTACAGGATTGGGACTAAACAGCTGTGTGGACACAAGAAAGCCACTAGTTAGTGAGACTAATTGGAATAAACTACTTCAGTTTGCTAGAGAGCATAAAGATTGGATTGTGGAGCAATGGAAAGCGGTCATGTGGTCTGATGAGTCCAGATTTACCCTATTTCAAAGCGATGGGCACGTCAGGGTAAGAAAGGAAGTGCATGAATGCACCCGTCATGCATAGTGCCCACTGTACAAGCCTCTGGAGGCAGTGTTATGATCTGGGATTGCTTCAATTGGTCAGGTCTAGTCTCAGCAACGTTAAGCGGCAATAAAATGAAGTCAGCTGACCTCCTGAATGTGCTGAATGACCAGGTTATCCCATCAATGGATTTTTTCTTCCCTGACAGCACGGGCATATTCCAGGATGACAATGCCAAGATTCATCAGCTCAAATTGTGAAAGAGTGGTTCAGGGAGCATGAGGAATCATTTTCACACATGAATTGGCCACCATAGAGTCCTGACCTTAACCCCATTGAAAGTCTTTGGGATGTGCTGGAGAAGACTTTACGGAGTGGTTCGACTCTCCCATCATCAATACAAGATCTCGGGCAAAAATTAATGCAACTCTTGATGGAAATAAATGTTGTGACGTTGCAATGTTGTCGAAACAATGCCATGACGAATGCGCACCATAATCAAAGCTAAAGGTTGTCCAAATAAATATTAGATTATGCAATTTTTTTAAATTTATTTTTTTGGCCAGGCAGTGAATAACCTGGTCTCATAGAATCACGTTACTATACCTATCTTTTTGCAAAAGGTTTTTTACTTGGCTCATTGTACGTATCGTGGCAGTATCCAACAATTACTTATTTTTCATCTTAAATTAGCTTTTTCTGACACTATCGGTTAGGTTTAGGTTTAAGATTTAGGGCAGGGGAGTTGGTTTCGTTGATTTAAAACTTGATAGAGCATTAACCTTAAAAACCTCATCTGTTTGGAAGAAAATTTTACTCGCTTTTAGTGCCACGCAGTGGACATTTCACATCGGAACTGCCACGATATGCGTAATGAACCATGCAATGTCAATTTGCAAAAATGTCACCGCAGTCCCTTAATTTTCATGAGATCAAGCTGCAATTATGGCAAAGAAACCTATACAATAAGGACACACATGGAACTATATGTTTGCATAAAATTGTAAACATACATGTTCATGAATACATTTAGATGTTGTTTTAACACTTGTTCCTAGGTTTTGCATTTGCAGCGTTGGTCAGTTATAAAGATCTAAATACATCCAGCGATTATTTCAGCGGGATTGGCAGAATATCACAGGAGGATGAGAGCAGTGAGAGATATTACACAAAGAAGGGAAAAGTTACTTACCAACTCAACTCGAGAGTGGTGACAGCCGTCATCAGTAATCCAGAAACTAAACAACTGACTGATCCTGTTACTCTCGTCTTTAAACATGTGGAGGTAAAGATGCCAGCACATCATCTATACCAGCACAAGAACTAGAGTCACACATATCTTAGTAATTAACCTTTAAACATTTATAGGATTGCACTGTATGTACATTCACACATTTCTAAAAACTGCAGGTTGAACTTTCGGCAGATGTTTCTCTGTCAGCTGGCACAAACTCTTTTCTTCTCTACTCTTCAGGAGAGGGCGGAGTCTAAGGTCATGAATTATTCTTGTGTGTATTGGAATGAGACTCATGGGGCATGGTCTGGGCGGGGCTGTGTGAGGGCGTGGTCTAACAACACCCATACAGAGTGTTCCTGCAGTCACCTGAGCAGTTTCGCTGTACTCATGGCACTCTACCCCATCAAGGTAAACTGGACAGTTCAGATGTGATGCAGATTTTGACAACATTGTAACAGTATTCACCCCTCCATCTTAATCCCTTCCCCTTTATTTCCTCTTCCTCTTCTCCAGGACACGTTTGCGTTGGTGTTGATCACTCGTGTGGGTTTGGTTCTGTCTCTAGTCTGTTTACTGCTGTGTATTCTGACATTCCGCTTCTGCCGTTCCATCCAAGGAACCCGGAACAGCATCCACCTCCATCTGAGTGTGTGCCTCTTCATCGCTGACCTTGTCTTCCTCTGCGGGATCTCCAGTACTCACAACAGGGTGAGTTTGTGTCAAGTGTCTTCTACACGGTGGAAGCGTAGTTCTAGCAGGAAGATCTCAGGATTCATTCTGTCAGGCATCTCATCCAATCACAATACGGCCTCCGCTTTATAAGCCTGCTCAGGTGTTTCTCATTGTTGGCATACTTCCGTTGTTTTCACCCCCTTCCACCCCATCAGCACCAGTTAAAGTCCCGTCCTGGGCAGGAGTAAGCTTTGCTTCCCTGCCATCATCACTTCCAGCAGGATCTGATGGTTCAAGCAAGTGTCAGAGAATGGAACCTTAAGACGGGGTTTACGTCAAATGATATAAGTATTTCTTTGTTCGTATTAATCCCAATAATCCCAAGTCTTTTCTGATAGAACGGATGCATCTAGTACAGAAGCAGCTAACTAAAGGCTAGCTGCTTTCCAATCAATCACATACCTGCATGCTTATGTTCTTAGCTCTAAAGGCTAGGGTATACTTCTTTTTTCCAATACAATTACATCTTGCGCACGGTCGAGCATGCAGCCTTTTAAACCTTACTCTTTTGACCTTGAGCCTATACGAGCCCAAACATGAGGTTACTGGTGTATTAGAATACTCTATGCATCTTATTTAACCAAGAAACTTCCTTCAGATAAGATCTGACAAGTGAATGAGATCCTAACTGAAATCGCCATGATTACAAAACATTAAATAGCATACTAGAATTAGAATTTTTCTGTAATAGATCCCTAGGAGATTATCCCACAACAATGGTGGGATGTGAATATTATCACCATTTATAAAAACAAAGGTGAAAACAAAGTTCGTTTGTGGCAAGAGATCTCCCTTCTTGGAGTTGCTGTTTAGGTCTTGGCAATGGTAATGCTCCATAGACCGGTATACAATATCACAAAGCTACTGATGTCAAAGTGAGTAAGAAAGGAGAAGAGTCGGTATGAATTTTAAAGCATAAGGGTAGGGCTGCAACAGCTGTGCATAAGGTCTCACTTAGGTTAGGACATAATGTTCACACTAAGGGCTTAGTAGCTACTAGTTAGTTTGTCGCAACTTAATTTTGGTTGCACCACCTGTTCTTACCGCAAACCTTAACTAGTAGGTCATACGCTCTCGGTAAAGTAATGCATAGTTGCATAAAATGATGTCTTTTTTTATCCAATCAGCAGACTTCAAATTTGTAAACAAGAACTGTGTGCATCATTTCAAGAGATTATTGGATACAGTTCACAAGTGGGATGAGTAATACAAATTGAATTGAAACTGAAAAATGAGTGAAGTTAATAAGTTTAATTAATTCATTTAAAATAATAAGAATAATGCAGATAAAACAAATACATTAGATATTAAAAGGATCTTGTATTGACTTATTGATAAATATTGACATGTTCTATAAAAAGGACAATTATGTGTTTTGGTGAAGTCTAAGTGTAATTATTTTGTGTGATGAAACTCCTGACGGTTACAGATTACACCCTCTTGTACTTCTGGGTCTTGAATTTGTCTGTATTGCTCTTCATGCGGGACCTCCTCAATCCCTTCACCTCCCAGATCATTAGCTGGCATCTTCCACAGCATGGCCAAATTATGCAGTACAATGCATGCTGCTGTCACCTTTGCTGCTCTCTCCGGCTCCATCGCAATTCCTAGAGAGGAAAATTGAGGTGTACGCATGTGCAACTTCATCTAAGATATTAGCCATTCCTGTCTAAATCAATCAAATTAACAAAATAAATATCTGCTGTCACATACCCCTGTGGAGGCATGACCACCTCCTTAACACACTGTGACGAGGAGGAGGGCGTGGCCGGGCCGTGAGGATGCACGCCCGGTGCTGAATTGTCCTAATCAGCCGGGAGGGGGATAAAGACGAGCCAGAGGCGCCAGTTCAAGAGAGAGAGAGACACATGCGGCCGCTGTGTGTGTGTTGGTGTGTTTATGTTTGTTTAAGTTAATTTATGTCATTAAAGTTATGTTGACTGTTCTGCCGGTTCCCACCTCCTCCTTGCCCATAGTGAACCCCGTTACACACATCAATACCTCTTTCCACTGTTGCCTGTGTTTTGGTGTGTGCAGAATTTTCCTCTGCTCGTGTGGATGGGTTTAAGTATGGAGTCACCAGCCACTTTTTTAGTATGTAGGCAGAATCACCCAGCAGGATGCCATGATAATCCCCAGAATCAAATTTCTCCCAAATGTTCAATGTTCTCAGCATAAAGCTGTCATTCTTATATCCTGGCCATCTAACGACACAGTTTAAAAAACATAAACTAGGGTCACAGATGACTTGAGTGTTCAGTGAATGAAAAACCTTCTGATTCACATGAATTTGTATGCTGTTGCCTATTACGTTTTGCATTGATCAAGTGGCAAAATAACATAATGCAAGCACACTTGGAGGCTTGGAGATAGTGTGCCATTTCAGTCTATTTTGTGTTGGATATCAGTCGCTAACAAGTCAGTTATCAGCAATATTCCCTCTCTTTTAAACGGCAAACGAGGATATATGTCCACATCATCATAAATATCCAAAGGATGATGTCTGTCTCATAAAACTCGTTGATGAACTTGCGGTTCATTATCTTCATTATCAATGATAATCTCATCGATGTACTCTAATCTGGCTGCCATCTCATTCCAACCATTATTCATAGGCTGAGGCTTACGTAAATATTTAGTTTGTACGTTGAGATACATTATAATTTTACGTTATAAAAGATTAATGGTGCAATGCATAAATATTTATTAATTTGTAAGTTGTATCTTAGTGCTCATTTATGCCACAACTAGGCTAAGTTGTAATTTACGTATAGCTGGTGCAACCAGCCCCAGGAGAATTGGATTAGTTGATCTCACCAAAGCATTTGACACTGTAAACCAAAGAAGTTTTAGTTGAACGTGGTTGTCTTAACTGTAAACATCCTTCCCCAGTTTCATGTTTGAATGATAGCCTGAGTAACATTAGGGGGACAAGAGTCTGCCCCCTTCAAGGTGCAGCTGAAGCAAGGCAAAGCTGTGTGCTGGCACCTGGACTATTTAACATGTTCCTCTTATATGTTACCAAACATCTCCAAATGGAACTGGAGGACATTTGTGGTGTCCTAGTGGACTTTATTTTCAAAACTAGATAGGTAAAGATTGTCAAAACAAACAGATGTTGGCTTGACAAAACCTTGTCTGAAAGTAGTTAGCTAACTAGCTATTTATCCCCATGATATGGGATGAAGATATGATCGGGACCCCCAGGGGCCCATATGATGGGACTCAGTGTGCTGCCCCAAGTCAAAAGAGCCCACCCTCATGTATCTACGATATTCTGGAGCTGAGATGCAATGCGGTTGCAATAAGTGTTGCAATATGTTTGCAAGGGTGTTAGGGAATGTCAGTCAAAAAAGAATTTGACTAATTGAGTGATAGATGGATAAAGGGTGACAGTAAGATAGATGGAGAGCAATTTAAAGCAGTTTAAAGGACTTGTGTGGGTTCCGTTACATTAGAATATATTGACAGTTGGAGTTTGAATAGTCTTGGCCAAAGTCTTTCTACCAAGTCAGTCCACTGACAGTCCATCTTTGGAATGCTCTCGGGAAGCTATTTCCAGTCATAAAAGTATAGCTCCTGTCTACTAGTATGGAGAAAGACCGAAATCACAAAAATGGCTGGTCAAGATTACGATTAAAGAACATATTTCAAATCAGCAGTAAAATCTGACAACACTGGAATCATAATTGTGCTGTTTTACCTCAGATTATGCAAAAAAAAACAAACAAACAAACAAAAAAAAACACACTTAATTTTCCAGGCTTGTATAGCTAATGCGCTTGAGTGTTTTCAAGTTGATTGACAGGCAATGTCTGTATCTACAGTACTGTGCAAACGTTTTAGGCACTTGTGAAAAATGTTGCATAGTGAGGATGTCTTCAAAAATAATGCCATAAATAGTTTTTATTTATCACTTAATGTCATACAAAGTCCAGTAAACATAAAAAAGCTAAAAACAGCACCAATTCTAGGTACACCTGGACACAGTTTTTCTTGGTTGTTGGCAGATAGGATGTTCAAGCTTCTTGGAGAATTCACCAGTTCTTCTATCTATTTCGGCTGTCTCAATTGCTTCTGTCTCTTTATGTAATCTCAGACTGACACGATGTTCAGTGGGGGCTCTGTGGGGGCCATGACATCTGTTGCAGGGCTCCCTGTTCTTCTATTCTAATCTTTTCTATTTGCAAAAGTAATGTTTGGGAGTCTAACATTTATATTTCTTATTGACACACTAAAACTGAAGATATAAATAACCATCTTAAGACAAATGTTTTTGTGAAACATCTTATGTGCCTAAGACTTTTGCACAGTACTGTAAAAGGTGATTGGGACTTCCTTTCTACATCTGTTGACCATTGGGCGTTCCAATTTCTACCATCCATTTTAATAGAAGTTTTTGTAAATCTTTTGAAAAACCTTTGTCTTTGTCAAGCAAACATAATTGCACAGTGTAAGGCAAGGGCACATGAGTTCCCATACTTAAAACTCATCTCTGTATGTCTCAGGGAGCTTGTGCGTTTGTCGCTGGATTGCTCCATTTCTTCTTCTTGGCCGCCTTCTGCTGGATGCTGCTGGAGGGAGTGCAGCTGTATCGAATGGTTGTCCTGGTGTTTCAAACCACGCTTAAACATCTCTACTTGTATGCCGTGGGATACGGAGCCCCTCTCGTCATCGTTATTATCTCTGCCATCGCCTACCCACGGGGATACGGCACTGAACAACAGTGAGTGTATACATCCAATAGTGTTTTGTCCTGGAGTTTAGGAAAGGCTGAAACATATTTTACCCAAGTATGTGAACACAGATGCAAATGCCAGTGCATTGTCAACGTGCGTTCTTGCGTTACCATGGTGGTAAAAAACCTCAGAACTCAGTGATGGCGATAGAGTTACCTTCAAACATCTGTGCCATTAACCTAGCTGTTTTATTATTCAAGTAAGTTGCTATAAATATATTGTCTTTAACTTGCTCAGCAATATTCTCCTCAAACTTTTGCTCCACCATGACAATAGTTGACTTGAAAGAAAAAATCACAGTAGAAGCGGACATTTTACACTAATCTCGATATAGCACCCCTTGTGGCAACGTTGAGAATACAACGTGTACTTGAGTTCTGTTATGAATTGTAAGTGTTTGTGTGCTTCAGATGTTGTCAATCTTTGATTTATAATTCCATGTGTGTGTGTTCCAGCTGTTGGCTCTCTCTTGAAGGTGATTTTATCTGGAGTTTCTTTGCGCCCGTCTGCATCATCATCATCCTCAACAGCTTTTGCTTCATCATCACTGTCTGGAAATTGGCTGAAAAATTCTCCAGTCTCAATCCAGACCTCTCCAAACTGCGCATGATTAGGTGTGTATGGATGTGTATTTATTTTGTTCCTAAATATTTTAATTCAAGTTCTAATCCATTTTTCTTGCCATTTTTAGGGGATTTACAGTGACTGCGGTGGCTCAGTTGTGTGTTCTTGGAGGGATGTGGGTTTTTGGCTGCTTCCTCTTTCAGGAAGAAGGAACTAAGTTCATGTTATACCTCTTCACTATTCTCAACAGCCTCCAAGGGGCGCTCATCTTCTTCATGCACTGCATCCTGTCCAAAACGGTACACACAAATGCACATACAGATACAGTATACTAGCTCCTCAAAGACGACACACATCACTGTGTCCGAATGCACTGTTTGTGAATTTTCAGACTTTTACTCAGATGCTGCACTTTCATGCAAATTGCACATCTCTCACTATTTCAGTGTTCATAGTGACCAACCACAATTTCTGTTCTCTGTGACTGCTGTATAAAAAAATGACCAGAACTATGCAGACTTCTAATCAGAATTACTGTCCATGTAAAAGTGATAAGTAAATTTCAAAGATAACTCAGAAAACAAAGAATAATGCAGTGATTTATAAAGTAGGTTTGTCACGATACCAAACTTTCAGTAGTCAGTTCCAGAACCAGTGAAATAAATTTGTTATGCCAATTTCGAAACCACAGCCAAAATAATATTAATGAATGTGTTAATTAAAGTAAACATTGTTTCATGATGCATAGATCCTAAGGTAATCTTCACCAAAATACGGTACTTTGTACTACTGGTACTGAAGAAAGTCTAGTATTGTTACATCTTTTTAATTGTAGTATCGACTTGGTTCCAAAGTACCGGTACTTTTGACACCCCTGCTACTAACTAATGCTGATATCTAGTTTACTTTCTACTAAGTGCCCCAAACTAAACTCTGAATATCTTTTAAAGATTTAATCCCACTAACCTGGTAAAACCTGTGAGTAGTTCTTACCAAAAGCTCTCATTGTAGCAGCACGGTACACTTTATTTCCGTAGGCATGCTATCTGATGATGAGACTAGTTAAATTGTGACCATGTCAATATTGTTTTGCCCACTTCAGGTCAGAGAGGAATATTACAAGCTGATTGGCAGAGTGTGCTCACAAAAGGAGAAGAAATATTCAGAATTCAGCACCAACCAGTCCAGTAACAGTCAGGTACATTTTGTATTTGTGTTCATAAATGCTTAGGGGCTGTTCACATCAAACACATTTGTACGTTTCTATGTAAACATGCACTAGACAGACATCTCTGGCCATTGTGCCAGTTTTTAAACTTTTTTTGTTTTGTGCTTCTAGCTTTTTTTTAACGCAAGAACGTTGGCCCCCAAGGTGTTTTTGGCTACTTGTGGAATAAGGTTCAGCTTCTAAATTTGTCTTTTGATTTTACAGCATCCTCTACGGAGTGATCAGACCAGGAGAGAGTCAAAGATATAAGATGCTTACAATATCCTGATGGATCTTTAAAGAAACATGAAAGCTTTCTGCTGGAATACTTCTCACAAAGTTTCACACTGTCAACCTTATATCCTCCCAATCAGAAGATCTTAAAATTTCTTGCTTTCTGTCTGTTCACTCAGAATGTTTCAGATGTCGGCTCATCACATCTGTTACTGGAGGCAGTTTTAGGCCTAATAGGTACAGCTAAAACATATCAAACCATAAGACAATATAACAAAAAACAAGAAGGAAAGATCTTAAATTTCAGATTACATTCAAAAGGCAGCTGTCATTCCATCGTATAAGAAAATGTCTTTTGAAGAACTTGCTTAAAATCTACCTTATGAAAGAGGTCAGTTTTCTAAAACACCTCTTTTCTGTGAAGCAGAATGTATTATAAACCACAGACCAAAAACAATGCACAGATCATGAATAGCTATATGATTTGTGCATAGACGCCACTTTATGTCTTTAAGCTGTTGTAAAATTTCACCTCTATTTATTTGGGAAACAGAGGTAAGAGATACTTTACATTCACGAAATTATTTAAACAGAAGCAGTGTTTTTTTTTTATGTTTGAGTTTATTTATGTTAAGTTAATTCCATTACATTCTCTACACTAGATGCAACAGTTTGACCATAAAATAATAATAATATAGTTGACATTTAGCCAGTTTTAACTCTCTAGGTGCCTTTGGGAGACGAGTTATACAGTTATACAAGTTCTTCAAATGTTTTAGAAATGCTTGTTTCCATGGGACATTCTGTGATGCTTCTCAGAAGTCTGCAAATATAGAAAATGGTAGTTTATATATTACTTTAAATTAAACATTCTCTTCATGTTCACAATTATGAACAAAAATGAAGTGATTTTGTAAACATTAACGTGAGATTTATGATGAAGATATTGGCATATGATTTAAGCTGCTTGCTGAAGCAACATGAGTGTTTTCTTATCTACCTATTGTATTTGTAATGATATTCGATAAAAAACAATCGTTTTATTAAAAGTTTCAATGTTTCAATTTTTTCAGTACACCATAATACATGGTCTTGATTTTTAGGTGTAATTTTGCTGTATGTGTAGTGTATTTTTGCATTTCCTGTATCTGAATCCGTCCAGCTTTGTAACTCGAACTGATTGACAGAAATACGGGCAAAGGTCATTTAATCTAGCAGCATTTGCCCTGATGCGGTACTGCCATGTTTTTTATTATTAAGATTAAAATGGCTGAAATGTGGCTGATTTCTGTTTTTGTGTTTATTGCATGTAAATTGCATGTTCAAGACATGCAATTTACACCATAATCATACACTCGTCTTTACAGACATCAAATTTTATATCAGACAATGAGATAGGAAGACACAGATCTTTGAGTTTTAAGTAGTAGAGCAACTACCCAGATACATGCGTATGTACATCTCCAAGAGGTGTTTCAGGCCTTTTTATCTGAAAAGCATCGTATTCTAATTAACATCTGCTAAACATCTTAAAAAGATCAGATTTACAAACATTCTAAATTATAAATGTTTCAAAGACATCTGCTGAATGTCTTATTGACATCCAAGAGGAAACGTTTTATAGACGTATTGCAGATGAGAAAACAACATAAAAAAGCAAGTACATAATAAAACAGGGTTCTTGCATTTATCTCATTACCTAAACAATAGGAACGTGTAGTTCAAAGTATACATTTACAACAGTTTTTCAAAGGCTTCTTCACAGATCAAGCCATAAAATTCTCATAAGATGAAACAGTGTATGCATCTAAAACCTGAACGTTTTAAGTGTTTCAAATCGTGCCTTGTTGATCGCGCCTGTGAGAGCAGGTCCTTCCTCAGCGGAAAACTCCATGGAGGAGCATCTGACAGCTCCACCAGCTCCGGAAACCAAGGGCGGCTGTGCCACTTCAGCACATCCTACAGAATGGATACCCTGTCCTCCTGAATTTTACACAACACTTGGAGCTACAGACACTGCTAGACTTCACTGAAAGATGATGGCAGACCCGAGAGGCAGCCTGGCAGGAGCTACAGATGGGACTAAATTAGGGCTTTTTATTTCCATATCTAATGTGATCAATAAACATGCTGCAGTCTCTACTTACTTCGTCGGCATTCATGGTATCGATTGGTGCCTATAAACTTTAAGCAGAAAATACTACTACTTGGCTATATGTTTGTCCTTCTCTGTCTGTCAGTACAACATTGCTAGGTTACTCATCTCAAAGTGCATGACAACAAGCTTCAACCACCAGGACACCTCAACGCACTGAGTCAGCTTACCTCGTATTCCGTTGTTTTAAAAAATGTAAAAGCAACAACACCAAATACACAAAAAAGTTCAACATGTGAAAGATCTTCACGGCCTCAGTGAAAGTTCCAGCTTTACCTGATGATGACACTCCTCCTTGCTGGAGATATCCAACTCAATTCAGGTCCGGGCACCTTGTGCATTGGAGATATTCAGTGTACTTCATCGGGACCAGATGTTACACTTGGAGCTGCTTTGCAACCATCAGTGGATAGCAGTGATCAAGCCGAGACCACCTACAATCGAGGTAATTTGCCTGTGTGTGTTAGAGAGTTGCCTGGAGTACCGTTGCTGAGTGACTGTAGTCTCCGGGTATCGGTTGTGGAGAAGCACCGCAAACTGCACTATTTTCAAACAGTGAACCATTCTAAAGTGATTTGGGACCGATGTGCTAAACCAAAGGGGGTTTGGGAGGACATTTAAATATTCAAAACATGAACAACTTGAAAAACTGCTTATGGATTCAAACCTGGGTGGTCTGTGTTTATCTGAAACATGGTTGGCCAAATCATCTCCTAGCTCTGCACTTGCAATGTCTGGGTACAATCATTTCAGGCAAGACAGGACAAATAGCAGGGGTGGTGGTTCATCTTGAATGCTCAAACAAAATGTAATGTATTGCTGTAGCTATTACCTTATCTTTGCAAATGTCCTTCATTGTTGTGGGAGTTTATAGACCCCCCTCATCTGATATTTCCTTTAATGCCCATTTTAAATATTTCCTTAAAGAAGTTGACACAAGTAAAGAGTGCAATGTTCTCTGTGATTTCAACCTTAATTGGTCTGACAGAAAGACAAGGACAATGACAGAAACTTAATCATATGAGTTCACTCAATTAGTTGAGGGTCCAACACGTAAATATGTAAAACAAGTTGGAAATAGTCATAGAAAGAACAATCTACCTTGGATGAATGACCAGATATGGAGTCTTATGAAAAAGCGAGATTTTGCTTTAAACTCAAGCTTTTTGGATTATGACAGGACCGTCTTGTTTTTAATAACCTACGAAATAAGGTAAAGTCATTAAGGCAAGCCAAGGCACAATTTTGTTATTAATATTATAAATTAAGCTAAAAGTAATAGTAAAATATTATGGCAAACCACTAATCAATTGACAAAGAAAGTTTTTACATTAGGTAACAAATGCCTAGAATTAGATTTTCAAGGAAGAATAACTGATAAGTCAGATGAAATTGCAGACATATTTAATAACTATATCGTGGACTCAGTTCAAAGCTTGTCTGATAACTTTGGAATGAGAATTCAACAAATTACTCTCCCCAACCTGGCACATCCTGTATTTCACTTAACAACAGTCACTGAGCATACAATTTATAACATCTTAAGATCCTTTAAAAACTCTACTGCCAAAGATATTGATGGCTTAGACTGTAGTTTATTTTTTAAATAATAAAGATAGACTTTTAGCTCCTATCACCCATCTTGTAAATCTCTCGATCAGACAATGTATATTTCTAAATTGCTGGAAAACTGGGGTAATTACTCCAGTTTTCAAGGACGGTGAACCAACCAGTGCTGTCAACTATAGGCCTATTTCAATCCTATCAGTAGTTTCCAAGATAGCAGAAAAGTCAGTAACAGAGCAACTTAAGAATTTTCTTAATACACAGAACAACTCATTGTATCCCATGCAATTCAGGTTTTGCACACATCATTCAACGGAAACTGCTGTTTGTTATTTTATTGAGCAAGTAAGGTCAAAATTAGACTGGGGTGGAGTTGTAGGTGCCATGTTCCTTGATCTACGTAAGGCATTTGACACACTGAACCATAATATACTTTTATCTAAACTATCACTTTTAATCTGTCAGTTGATGCAATAAAGGGATTGAATTGTATTTGACTACGAGAAAACAGTGCACTCGGGTTGAAACATATATATCCTCCTTAAGAGGTTGTTTAACTGGGTTCCCTCAGGGGTCTACCCTTGGGCCTCTACTTTTCAGTTTGTACTTGAACGATCTTCCAGATACCTGTCCGGATGTACATTTTCAAATGGATGTAGACAATACTGTGATTTATGTACATGCCAAAACTAGTGAACAGGTGATGTTCAGGTTATCATCTGCAATGATTAAAATAATTTTTTTGATTGGCTTACACAGGGCTGTCTTACGTTAAATGTTCAGAAAATAGCATGTATGTTTTTTACTAACAAAAAGAAGAATCCAATATTTTAGTTAAAGGTGAGAAATTACAAATTGTGCCAGATTTTAAATATCTTGGAATTGTTTTAGACTTACATTTGAAAAGCATATAAAAAATGTAGTTTGTACAGTTACATTTAACATTAGACATTTTTAATTTATACGGAATCAACTTTCAATAGATGCTGCTAGTATTTTTACATTCTATGATTTTTTTTCTCATTTCTCTTATTGTATCAGCATCGTGGTCACAAGCAGGAAAATCCACCCTTAGACCTCTACATGGTTTACATAAATGGGCATTACAAATATCTGATAAAAATCCAAATACATATCATCATTGTCACATAATTAAAAAGTATACTTTTTTTAATTTTGATAATTTTGTTAATTTTAACATTTGTTGTTTAATGTACAAAATTATTAAAAAACTTGCTCCACCACCCTTGAAAGAATTTGTGTCATTGCACTTGGAAAATGCAAGACAAACTAGAGCCTCTTTAAGAGGTGGCTGTGAAGTGCAATACAGAGCCACAGTCTTTGGTCATTCAGCTTTCTCAATAGAAGCTGTCAATATTTGGAATACGTTACCAACTAACATAAGACAATGTCCTACTCTTGAACAATTTAAGTTACATCTGAAAATATGGCTAAAGACAAGCCAAACTTGTGAACTTGTAATCCGGTAATTATCATAATTTTTAGCACCTTTTTATTTAGTAGCTCAATTATTTAGACATGTAATGTTATTTATTATTGTTATTTGTAATGTATTTTTATTTTGGGTGCTATGTTTGTTTTGTTTGTTGTCTATTGACTAATGTTTTAATGATGCTATTTGTAATTTACTTTTCCTGCCCAGGGACTACAGATGAAAAACAGATCCATTCCACAAGTCAGCAACAGGGACATGTGTTGCACATATTGACAGGAGATGTTCCATGCATTATAAAAGAAGTCGATGGGTCAAGTCCAGCATTGACCATGACCGTACTCCACCATAGTGATTTACACTGATGAGACAAAACATTATGACCACTCACAGGTGAAGCGAATAATGTTGATCATCTAACAAGACCACATGTCAAGGTCTGGGTAGATTTGATGGTAAGCGAACAATCAGTTCTTGTAGTCAATATGTTGAATGCAGGAGAAATGGGCAGGAGTAAAGACCTGAGCGACTTTGACATGGGCCAAATTATTATGGTCAGATGACTGGGTCAAAGCATCTCTGAAACGGCAAGGCTTGTGGGGTGCTCCTGGTTAGCAGTGGCGAGTACCTACTCACAGTGATCCGAGGAGGGAGAAACCACAAACCGACGACAGGGTGTTGGGCACCCAAGGATTATCGATGTGCAAGGGCAACGAAGGCTATCCTGTCTAGTCCGAATTGACAGGTCTACTGTGGCACAAGTCATAGAAAAGTTTAATGATGGTTACAGGAGGAATGTGTCACAACACACAGTGCATCGTACCCTGTTGCGTATGGGGCTGTGTAGCCGCAGACCAGTCAGAGTGCCCATGATGACCCTTGTCCACCATCGAAAGTGCCTACAATGGACACGTGAGCATTAGAACTGGACCTTGGAGCAGTGGAAAAAGCTTGCCTGGTCCAATGAGTTCAGTTTTCTTTAACATCATGTGGATAGCCGTGTACGTGTACAGCGTTTACCTGGGGAAGTGACGGCACCAGGATGCACTGTGGGAAGACGACAAGCCAGTGGAGGGAGTGTGATGCTCTGGGCAATGTTCTGCTGGGAAACCTTGGGTCCAGCCATTCATGTGGACATCAATTTGACACGTGCCACCTACCTAAACATCATTGCAGACCAGGTACACCCCTTCATGGCAGTGGTATTCCCTGATGGCAGTGGCCTTCAAAGATGTTGCCCTTTCCTTCAAATTCCCCAGATCTCAATCCGATTAAGCATCTGTGGGATGTGCTGGACCAACAAGTCTGATCCACGGTGGCTCCAACTCGCAACTTACAGGACTTGAAGGATCTGCTGCTAATGTCTTGGTGCCAGATACCGCAGGACACCTTCAGGGGTCTTGTAGAGTCCATGCCTCAGCAGATCTGTGCTGCTTTGGCAGAGGACCAACAGCACATTAGGCAGGTTGTCATAATGTTTTGGCTCCTCAGTGTATGTCATTAACCAAACAATATTAAACAGTGTAGTTGGGGGGTGGGGGGGCTGCTTGACTGAACAAAGGAGCAAAGGCTTTTTCACAAATCACAAACTGAGGCATTAAAAGATGCTACAATGATGCCAGGGCAGTTTGTTTTTTAGCATGTATCTTCTGATGAGTAAGAAAACTTTTTAAATGAGAAAATTCCTTCCTGCAGATAGAACAGCTGTAAGGTTTCTCTCCTGTGTGCATTCTCTGATGGGTTTTCAGGACATCTGATCGAGCAAACGTTTTGTCACACTGACTGCATTTGTAAGGTCTTTCTCCAGTATGTGTTCTCTGGTGTTTTACTAAGTGAGCATATTGACTGAAACTCTTTCCACAAACACTACAGTGATACGGCTTTACTCCCGTGTGCACTCTTACATGGACTCTGAATTGACGTGAATTAGGAAAGCTCTTTCCACAGTGAGAGCAGAGGTAAGGTTTCTCTCCAGAGTGAATTCTCTCATGGACTGTCAGATGAGATTTTTTACGGAATTGTTTATCACAGTGTGAGCATTGATGGGGTTTCTCATTAGAGTGTATTTCCTGATGTGACTTTAGAGAATCTTTTTGGACAAATGATTTCCCACATTCACTGCACTGATACAGACTCTCATTGGTGTGCAAACGGACACAGTGTGCCTTCAGATGTGCTCCATGTCTGAATCTTTTCTCACAGTGAGGACACTTGTATGATTTCTCCCCCGTGTGTATTCTCTCATGAGCAACAAGACTTGCTTTGAGGCTGAAACACTTGTCACACTCACTGCACTGGAAAATCTTCTCTTCTCTGTGCACTCTTCCCTCATGTCTTGCTTTTGCTGTAGAAGCCATTTCTCCATCATAAGATGAAACACTGTTTGCATCTAAATAAAACAAAATAACATCACTGGCTAAGTTCACACAGCAACAGAATATGGTTATCAGTCCTGTTTGGATTATCTAGTTATCCACAAAAACTCTATACTCAAATTAACTACATGCAATTTTCAGTCAAAGCCAAATTTAAGAGTGAGTTTGGTTGATCTGTGCTGTATGGACATAATCACAGTCAACAGTAAGGCTGTCAAATTAAAATGTGAAATTCAAATTTTCATCAAATTTAAGATACAAATTGCACATTCAAATGCAAATCTGTACGTAAGAATTCTGAAATGAGTTTAATTTGGAAAAGCATTTGTTTCTGTTGCGATTCAGCTAATGTTCTGTCAACAGCCTCTTGATACGTGTCATTTTTGCGGACAGGTAGAGTCTAAGCCGCAAATGCCTCTTCGTAACAGAGTTCAGTCAAATACTACTAATATCTGGGAATATTACTACCATACAACTGTATTAATGAAAAACACTGCAGTAAAGTGGTCGACTGATTTGGGGTTTTTTAATGGCAGATGCCATTATTTAGAAAGCAGAGTGGCCGATAGGCCGATATAATATAGATATTTCAGACAATGTAATATAGTAAACAAAATACATAAAATTCAAAATAAATAAATAAATAAATACATTTTTACAGTGGTAAGAAAAAAATATGCGAACCGTTTGGAACTACCTGCGTTTATGTACAAATTTGTCTTAAAATCTGGTTTGATCATCTAAGTTACAATAATGAACAACCATAATCTGTTTTAACTAATAACACACAAATTATAGTATTGTTCTTGTACATATTGAATAGACCATTCAAACATTCACAGTTTAGACTGGAAAAAGTATGAGAACCTCTAGGCTAATGACTAATTAGCTAATTAGAGTGAAAAGTTGGCAAACCTGGCATCCAATTAATGAAACAAGGTTGGAGGTGTGAATTAGAGCTACTTTGACTTATATAAACCACTCAAACATTTTGACTTTGCTATTCACAAGAAGCATCTGCTGATGTGGAACATGACTCACAAAAACAGAGATCTCAGAAGACCTATGATCAAGAATTGTTCCTTTGCATAAATCTGGAAAGGTAACAAAGTTATCTTGAACAGCTTAGATATTCATCTCTCCACAGTTAGATAGATGTCTATAAATGAGATGATTTAGTACTGCGGGTACTCTCACTAGAAGTGGCCGTCCAGCCAAGATGACTGAAAGGGCACACCGCAGAATGCTCAATGAGGTAAAAAAGAACCTTAGAGTTTTAAAGCTTGCTATTACTATGATAATCATGCTATGAATCAAATTTATCAGGAGGAAAATTTCTAATCATTAGTATGAGCATATAATACTCACAGGAGTGATTGTAATATAAATTTTAATACTATATAATACGTAATTTGTAATCACAATCATACACATTAAGTCTTAAGTGAATATACTGTGTGTTTTCTGTGTTTCTCTCAGTGTGCATGACTAAACATTCTCCATGCACCTGTGGAGATAAGAGTAGCCTCGCACCCCCGCCTCCAGTTGAGGAGGCTAGAGACATAAGGGTGGAGGAAGCTAACCCTAGAGAGAAACAAATTATTACTGTACGTCAGTCTGTTATCAGGAATGCTGAATGATGGAATCCAGCTGCCTCCTAGGGCCTATAGACGCTGCAGAGTTTAGGGGTTGCTTCACTCATAACCTGAGAATGAGTCCACTTGCAAGTGTGTTTATTAAATACTTATTAGAAAGGCACCTCAGTCTTTATTATAGAATTTCCACCACAGATTCACTTACATTTTCCACAGCACTGTGAATGTTTAATGGGATGTGTTCAATAAAGACATGAGAGATTATTAATTGTTTGTGTGTTTGTCTATACTTGTGCCTTTAATGAAGATGAGATCACATTTTGCAGAAAAAATGCAGAAAACCAGCTAATTCCAAAGGGTTCACATACTTTTTCTTGCCACTTTATATAGTACTATATTTACTTAAACTGTCACACAACATTTTTATTTAGTTAAAAAATAAGAAAAAATCTTTTGTGCTTTTTGAATGGTAGATAGCAGTTTATTCTGGATTCTGTTTAGTCATTCAATTGCAGTAAATTATTTGCACATAAAGAAATTGTTAATATATTAGGAAGGATATAACAACAGTGCACACAGTAGTCCAGCAACCACGGATGGCATGTGTGTATTAGCAATCGCATTTTCTCCAAAAAGACAGAATCAAACTAAATGTACATAGAGTGCACAGTGAATATGACATTTACTTATTGCATAAATGATGCGCTTTAACTCTGAAGTTGCACTCGCGCATTAGTGTGGATACAGTGAGAGCAGCAATACACTGACCGCATCTAGTTTACAAAGCCCGGATCGCCTGCTTGGATTGTCATGGACTGATCGTCATGCAACATTCTTGAGTCAGAGGAACGGAGTTTTGATCCAGGCTGAAAGAATGTGTTTAAGAGGAAGATATAAGATAGATGAGTGCTCCACAGGAAGAAAATGTTGGA
Source organism: Myxocyprinus asiaticus (assembly GCF_019703515.2). Taxonomy (NCBI): domain Eukaryota; kingdom Metazoa; phylum Chordata; class Actinopteri; order Cypriniformes; family Catostomidae; genus Myxocyprinus; species Myxocyprinus asiaticus. The sequence continues at coordinate 1,148,922 of NC_059350.1, forward strand.
TCGACAAACAAAACTAACTGATGTCTCAGATGGCTCCTTCACATGCAAGTAGGCGATACTCGGTGCCGTCGCAGCTTGAGAAACTAATCGCCAATGCAGACAGTTTAAAAATCCAGAATATCGGCGGATTTATCGGCCTCTGCGAAATATCGGTCAACCCCTTCTTTGGTGTCACTGGTATTTTGAAGCTTGAGTACCGCACAGTACTATACGTTAACAGAATTGAAGCGTTGATTGTCTATTAAAGCATTCTTGTTTTACTCTTTTTACTTCAGATTTGAAAATATGAAAAGGAAAAAATTCTTACATGAGAATTTAAAAGTTTAAAATCCTGAGTAATAAACAAAATAACTTGGTGCTGTTTGGTTTATATACTCATAGCGCTCTCTTGTGGGCTTGGTGATCAGTGATATCTTGTAGTTTTCTCCCTTAACTGAAATAGTGTCTTCAAAATTAGGATATAATTCAAATTTTGGTAATATTTAAGTGAAAAATTAGATTTTAGTTTATCAGCCCTGACGACAGCCCTAGTCAACAACTAGTGAAGAAGATACAAGAAGAACTCCTGTGAGATAGTACTGCAAATATGATATAACTATTCTACTATCGTTGTCTGTCACTACAATTACTGCCATTACTCGAGGTTATTTTGAGAAGAGAAAAGGGAACGGATATTTGCCCAAACCTTTAAGACTGATACTGCTGTCCATTTTAACAGAAATAGATTAAAAATATACTAATAGATGTATTGCTGCATTTATGTTGTATGCCAAGGCAGATTTCAGAGCCATTCTTGTCAATTCTACGTAATGAAGATGCAACAACAACTAGTGATTGAGATAATTAATTTGAAAAGGCAACCATCAATATTGGTCATATTTAGAGTTTTTCAAAACAACATTAAATAAAAAAAATAAAAACATACCTGAAGGAATAAAATCATTATCATCTTCATTGTGTTTGTCATGTTCAATAAAATCCTCCTCATCATCATCCTCATCTTTATCATCATCATCATCACCCTCATCTTCATCACTGTGCTGTTCCTGTGCTGTGGTTTCTCCTCTCATCTCCATCAGGTTCCTGCAGTCCAGCAGCTTCACTGAACACATCTTCAATGGTATCTGCAGCATCTGCTGTTCTCCAGCATTACAGACAGAAGCCAGAGACTCTGTGGAGGTTTGATCACCCTGATTACTGTCACACACACTCTCCTGAGTGTCAGTATAACAGAGTAAAATGAGGCTGAGCTCTGAGTCCTGTGTGTCTCTGGATGTCTGTTCAGATATCTGATCTCTGATGCTCCACACTGAATTCTGACATTCTGTGGAGGTCCCATCAGTCACACACACTGAAGATTGACAGGAAACCTTCTCCAGCTCCTGACAAACACAACACAATCACTGTACTGACTCATCTGGACTCTTGATATATTTAACAGCTGTACAAACCTCTCCGTTCAGTGGATCTCCTCTTTCCCTCAGCTTTGCCTCCAGTAACACCACCTCTTTCTTCAGCTGAGAGATTTCTGTCATCAAATCATCAATATCCAGCATGGACAGATCAGTTCCTACTGATTTACAGCACATCAGATCCACCTGCAAACTCATCTTCAACATCTCAACACATAAACATCACAACATGAAAGACATAAACAAACACACAGCAGCTCAACATCTAAACCAACTGTGAGTTCTTCTTTCTTTGTTTAGTGAGTTTACCGGTAGACTAAAGAGCTTCATACCACCTCCTGCTGTACTGGAGTCACAACACACTCAACGTTCATCATGAGGATTTTTGTTCTAACAAATCTCAGTATCGCTTTTATTATTTTACCAGCTCTTGGTCTGAGATTGAGTAGAATTGTTTTTTTTTATGGGTCTTGAGGATTCAGCACATCAGTAGTTCATTCCTTTCTTGCTCGTTAGTCGTTACTGGAATGGAGAGTCAAGATTTGGCTTGGTTGTATTTAAGTAGAATATGCAAATTTTAAGCAGTCATGTAACCACATTACTCATTTTACTTGATCTCATCTATCAATCCAAAACAGCAGGACATACAAAAAGCACTATAGGGGCTTTTCCACTGCACGGTACAGCTCGACTCGACTCGACTCGACTCTGCTCGCTTTTTGGGGGTTTTCCACTGTGGATAGTACCTGGTACCTGGTACTTTTTTTAGTACTACCTCGGTCGAGGTTCCAAGCAAGCCAAGCCGATACTAAATGTGACGTTAAAACCCTGCAGATCACTGATTGTTCAGAGAGAATCGTCACTACCAGCGTCACTGGATTTGCGACACGGGACATCAACCCGCTAGTTTTAAAGTTAGCAACAGCGATAGCAGTATCATTTGTTCACGCGACTTTTGAATTGTAAAAAGAAATGGCTGTGCGCAAAACCACGCCGTGGTCAATCAACGAGGTGCAGACTTTCCTCTTGTTAGCGACGGATGAAACGACGCGAAACGAAAAAGTCTTTCAGGAAGTGTCTCAGCTGTTGGCCGCACACAGCTACCACCAGACCTACCAACAGTGTAGGGAAAAGTTAAAAAAAGACTTAAAAGTGACTACAGAACCATCAAGGACCACAACAGCCGGAGTGGTTCAAACAGAAGAAAGTGGAAGTGGTTCGACCAAATGCACACTATCTATGGCAATAGACTGGCGAGCAATGGGAGGGAGAGTGCCCTAGACTCGGCCACGGCGTTGTTGGAGTCCACGATGGAGGATGGTACATTTTGTTACGTTAACTCTATATTCTGCTTGAAAGCTTCACTTTATTTAGTTGACCCGTGTGGCAGCGGGGGCGTGGTCAAGCATCTCTCTGGAGAGAGAGAAAGCGCTAAGGGCGCTTACACCTGAGTTAAATTATGTCTAACACCAGTCTCTAATTTCAGTGAGCACGGGGAGAGCGGCATAAATAGAGCCACACAGCAGGTAGACGAGAGAGAGAGAGCCTGGGCACCAGAGACCAGAGTGTGAAGCGAAGACTTCATTATTGTAAATGTTGAGAGTTTATTTTGTGAAGTGGCTTACTGAACAACATAAAAACCTCTAAGAGTGTACACCTGCTGTAGAGAGGGAAATAAAAATCCTTACCTGAACCAGGAAATCTGCTTCTCGCCTTCTCCTTCCACGGAGAAGTGTTACACTGGTGCCGAAACCCAGGAGATTGAAGTTTGGTTTGGTTGAAGATGGATGGAAGTCGCCCCGTAGAGTCCTCCCAGTTGATGGAGATCCTCCAAACCCTCGCTGGCCTACATCAGAGCCATCAGCAAACACTGCTCGAGCTCCGACAAGATCAAGATCGCCGGTTTGTCGAGCTCCTACGCGCTCAAGCCGAGGACCGGCAGGTGATCCAGAGCCTCCTCAGTCAGGGGGTGTCCCCAGCCGCGACCCCGGACACTCACACGCCCTTACCCCCACCCGCATTACAGAAAATGGGGGCGGCAGACGACCCCGAGGCCTTCCTGGATTTGTTTGAGCGGACCGCCGAGATCTGGGGCTGGCCGCTTGGCCAATGGGTGGCCCAACTTATCCCACTGTTGTCCGGGGAAACCCAGCTCGCAGTTCAACAACTGCCAGCGACAAGCCTCCTGGCCTACGGAGACTTAAAGAGAGCCATCCTGCAATGGGTTGGTCGCACTCCGGAGGAAAGTCGTCAACTCTTCCGGAGCTTGAAGTTGGAGAGTTCTGACTGCCCGTTTGCCTTTGCCCAGCGGCACCGTGACGCCTGCAGCAGATGGTTGCTAGCGTGGGACCGCGACGTCGACGGAATTATCGACCAGGTGGTACTGAAGCAATTAACTCATCGACTGCCAAAAGGGACGGCGGAGTGGGTCCGGTGCCACCGCCCGGCATCGCTGTAGGAAGCCGTCCGGCTCGCGGAGCACCATATGGCGGCGATCCCGAGGGCGGAAGAGCCCTCCTACACTCTCTCTCTTCCCCCTGTCTCATTCCCCTCCCCTATCTCCTCTCGTTCTGCTCTCTCTCCAGGTCCCGTTCCTGCCCCACGCAAACGAGAAGGACTTCAGCCACTGAGACCAGTTCCCCAGGTGTGGGAGCGGACACCTACCCCATCCCAATGCCCTGCCGCTCTCCCCCTCAGGGGGGGCGCCCGCCGATGCAAGTGCGGGGGTAGTGCCTGGGCCAGCCTGCTGGAGGTACGGAGACCCGGACCATTTCCGGTATCAGTGCCCTCTGATGGAGCTGGGGACGGTGTACCGGATACCAGTGAGTGTCAAGTGGGGTACTAACCAAGTGTTGGTGGACACCGGGTGTAATCAAACCACTATCCACCTATGCTTGGTTCAACCCGAGGCATGGGTCACAACTAAAACGGTGAAGGTGAAATGTGTGCACGGGGATATTCACAAGTATCCGGTGGTGACCCTGACGATTAAATTCTGGGGAAAAAAACATAGAGTGGAGTCCGTGGTTAGTTCCCGCCTCACCCATCCGCTGATCTTGGGGACTGATTGGCCTGATTTTAGAGTTTTATTAAAGGGAATTTGCGCGGATGGGTCCTGTACTAAATTAGGGAGATGTGTAATGTGCGATGCTCTGGCAGGGGAGGCGGAGCCGGGGCCGTCCTCGACAGCTCCACATCATAATGTCGAGAGAGGGGGAGAGGCTGCAGCCCCTCCTCTTCTCAGGGAATTCCCTGAGGGGGATTTCCCTTTGGAGCAGTTGCGAGACGAAACCCTCAAACACACCTTCGACCAAGTGAGAGTCATCGATGGTCAACGACTCCAGCCGGACATCGCTCTTTCATACCCTTATTTTGCGATTATAAATGAGCGGTTGTATAGAGTGACATAGGACACTCAAACTAAAGAGGATACAACCCAACTTTTGATTCCAAGGAGCCGTCGGGAAATGGTATCCCAGGCGGCTCATTATATTCCCATGGCAGGTCATTTAGGAGAAAGGAAAACACTGAACCGTCTAATAGCCCGTTTCTATTGGCCGGGCATTGGCGGCGATGTCCGCAGGTGGTGTGCGGCGTGCCGTGAATGCCAACTGGTTAACCCACCGGCCACCCCAAAAGCGCCATTGCGCCCTCTCCCTTTGATCGAGGTCCCCTTTGAGAGAATTGGAATGGACCTCGTCGGGCCATTAGAATGGTCAGCACACGGACATCGCTTTGTATTGGTCCTAGTGGACTATGCAACGCGATATCCGGAAGCAGTGCCTCTTCACAACATCTCAGCACGCAGTGTTGCGGAGGCGCTCTTCAAAATAATCTCCCGGGTGGGGATTCCGAAAGAAATCCTCACCGATCAGGGCACAACGTTTATGTCATGGACACTACACGAGCTGTACGAGTTGTTAAATATTAAATCGATTCGCACCAGCGTATACCATCCTCAAAAACCCTCAAAAACGTGATTCGTAAGTTCGTGCACGATGATGCTAGAAATTGGGATAAATGGCTCGACTCCCTGTTATTTGCAGTACGAGAGGTCCCGCAAGCCTCCACTGGCTTCTCCCCATTCGAGCTGCTGTATGGGCGATGCCTTCGCGGCATGCTTGATGTATTGCGAGAGGCCTGGGAGGAGGGACCTTCAAACAGCAAAAATGAAATTCAGTACGTTATTGATCTAGAGCAAAACTCCACACTTTTGGGGCAGGAATTTGCTCCAAGCTCAAGAACAACAGCACCGACTGTATGACAGGGGAACTCAGCTAAGGGAATTTGCACCGGGAGATAGTGCTTGTATTACTTCCCACATCGAGCTCTAAATTACTCGCCAAGTGGCAAGGACCCTTTGAGGTCACACGACGAGTGGGAGATCTCGATTATGAGGTTAAACGAACCGATAGAGGGGGCGCATGTCAAATATACCACCTCAATCTCCTGAAATTGTGGAGGGAGGCGGTTCCCGTGATGTTGGCTACGGTAGTTCCCGAGAAGGCGGAGCTCAGACCGGAGGTGAGCTCAAAACATAAACAGTTCACCCCGGTCACTTGCGGAGACCACCTCTCACCGAGTCAACTCGCGGAGGTTGCTAGGTTGCAACAGGAGTTTGCGGATGTGTTCTCCCCTCTACCGGGATGTACAAACCTCATCCATCACCACATCGAGACCGAGCCGGGGGTCGTGCTACGTAACCGCCCCAATCAATTACCCGAACACAAGAAGAAAATCGTTCGGAAAGAATTGGATGCAATGCTCGATATAGGGGTAATAGAAGAATCCCACAGCGATTGGTCCAGCCCAGTTGTTCTAGTGCCTAAGAGCGACGGGTCTGTGCAATTCTGTGTGGATTATAGAAAAGTCAACGCAGTGTCTAAATTTGATGCATATCCAATGCCTCGCATTTATGAGTTGCTCGATCGGTTGGGCACTGCTCATTTTTATTCGACATTGGATTTGACGAAGGGTTATTGGCAGATCCCCTTGACACCAATTTCCCGTGAGAAAACTGCCTTCTCCACACCGTTTGGATTACACCAATTTGTGACACTTCCGTTCGGTTTGTTTGGGGCCCCGGCTACGTTTCAGCGTCTCATGGACCGAATCCTCAGACCGCATTCAGCTTACGCCGCTGCCTATTTAGATGACATCATCATTTACAGCAATGATTGGCAGCGGCACATGCAACATCTGAGGGCGGTTCTCAGATCGCTGCGCCGAGCGGGACTCACAGCAAACCCGAAGAAGTGCGCGATTGGATGGGTGGAGGTATGGTATCTGGGATTCCACTTGGGCCACGGCAGGTACGTCCCCAAATTGACAAGACAGCGGTGATTGTGACCTGCCCGAGACCCAAGACCAAAAAGGGGGTGCGACAGTTCCTGGGGCTGGCTGGCTATTATAGAAGGTTCGTACCTAATTATTTGGACATCACCAGCCCGCTGACTGATCTCACTAAAAAGGGAGCTCCAGACCCGGTCCAATGGACGGAGCGGTGTCAGCGGGCATTCACGCAAGTTAAAGCCACACTTTGCGTGGGGGCCGCTTTTACATTCACCTGACTTCTCTCTCCCTTTTGTTTTACAGACAGATGCTTCAGACAGAGGACTGGGGGCCGTACTCTCGCAGGTTGTGGAGGGGGAGGAGCGCCCGGTGCTGTACATTAGCCGTAAGCTCTCGTTGAGGGAAACTAAGTACAGCACCGTGGAAAAGGAGTGTCTCGCCATCAAGTGGGCAGTCCTCACTCTCCGATACTACCTGTCGGGGTGGGCCTTCACCCTCTGTTCCGATCACGCCCCACTCCAGTGGCTCCACCGCATGAAAGATACCAATGCCCGGATCTCCCGTTGGTATCTGGCTCTTCAGCCGTTTAAGTTCAAGGTGGTCCATAGACCAGGAGCGCAGATGGCTGTCACCGATTTCCTTTCCAGGAATGGGGGGGGAGTGGTAGGCAGGCCGGATGCCGCCCCAGCCTGAGTCGGGCGGTGGGGATATGTGGCAGCAGGGGCATGGTCAATCATCTCTCCGGAGAGAGAGAAAGCGGTAAGGGCGCTTACACCTGAGTTAAATTATGTCTAACACCTGTCTCTAATTTCAGTGAGCACGAGGAGAGCGGCATAAATAGAGCCACGCAGCAGGTAGACGAGAGAGAGAGACTGGGCACCAGAGACCAGAGTGTGAAGCGAAGACTTAATTATTGTAAATGTTGAGAGTTTATTTTGTGAAGTGGCCTCCTGAACAACATAAAAAACCTCTAAGAGTGTACACCTGCTGTAGAGAAGGAAATAAAAATCCTTACCTGAACCAGGAAATCTGCTTCTCGCCTCCTCCTTCCACAGAGAAGTGTTACAAACCGCTACTGGAAAGCTTGCTTCTAAAACAAACAGGCCAATTTAACTGTTACACTTGTGTAAAATCACCATGCAACAACTGCTTTATGCAGCACAATGAGCTAGTAGCTAACAGCTAGCGGTCGTGTTATTGTTTATGGTCAGTAATGTTTGTGTCGCGTTTAAGATGATGTCATGGCAGTAGAGGCGGCGCAACTATGACAATCAGCCTATAATCCCACCCACGTTGAGGCGGCACTAAACTGCAGTGGAAAAGCAAGCTCAGAAAAGTAAAGCGAGCAGAGTTGAGTCGAGTCGAACCGTAACGTGCAGTGGAAAAGTGCCATAAGATCATCCATCCCGTTCAGGGGTGTAGATTCCGGTGGGGATGGGGTGGAGTTAACACCCAATAATCAAAACAAGCAAGTACAACATCGATGTGTGTATCATAAATATTTTTTTTAAACATGCGGGCATATCTAATTTACTTTTAAAAATCTTTAAAAGATACGATGTCACATTGCCACGAACCTTGTAAACATAATGGTTCTTTATCATCATGTGCTGGAGTTACAATTCAATTTTTTATTTTGCAGAAAGTTGAGCCTTCATATAGCCTACACTTGTTTCCTTTCATAATATAATGCATTCAGTCTTTTTTCATAGTATGTCTCTTAAAAAAAGATTAAAAAAAAAAAATTCTCCAGCATTCTTAATGTGTAGGTCTATGAAAAGATTATCTTCAATATCTTCTTTATTGTCTTAATAAAACAATAGCCTACTTGATAGTATTACGTCATGCCACAGTAGCGTCATCTCTTCAACTCCATAAAATTGCAAAGAAACTACCGTGTTCATATTAGCAGTGTCCATAACATTTATGCAGTTTCAAGAGACACTACATACATAAAAAATTATACTGAAAAATATATTCTATTTGGAGTCTTCTGTGTTTTGCAGTATTAACATTTAATAACAGTTAATCAATTATTTAGGTTTGTAACATTTGACTATTAAAAAATTCAGAAAATGTTCATATCTTATTAGCAGTATTATTATTAATATCAGAGTTGTTGAGTTATGCTTCATGCCACCCTTGAATGAGTCTGTGCCCCACATGGGCCACCCCAGTCAAAAAAGCGAGTTCATGTTAACCTTTTTGTAAATTGTTTTTAAAATGTCTAGCATCTTCAATCTCAGAGAAGGAGCAGGTAAAATAATAAAGGTAGGCTAATGTTGTGATTCACAAGATTCAACCATTGCCTTTACAGGATGTCTGAAATCCTCGTGATGAATGTTGAGTGTGTTGTGACTCCAATACAGCAGGAGGCGGTATGAAGCTCTTTAGTCCGCCGGTAAACTCATTAAACAAAGAAAGAAGAACTCACAGTTGGTTTAGATGTTCAGCTGCTGTGTGTCTGTTTATGTCTTTCATGTTGTGATGTTTATGTGTTGAGATGTTGAAGATGAGTTTGCAGGTGGATTTGATGTGCTGTAAATCAGTAGGAACTGATCTGTCCATGCTGGATATTGATGATTTGATGACAGAAATCTCACAGCTGAAGAAAGAGGTGGTGTTATTGGAGGCAAAGCTGAGGGAAAGAGGAGATCCATTGAACGGAGAGGTTTGTACAGCTGTTAAATATATCAAGAGTCCAGATGAGTCAGTACAGTGATTGTGTTGTGTTTGTCAGGAGCTGGAGAAGGTTTCCTGTCAATCTTCAGTGTGTGTGACTGATGGGACCTCCACAGAATGTCAGGATTCAGTGTGGAGCATCAGAGATCAGAGATCTGAACAGAGATCCAGAAACACACAGGACTCAGAGCTCAGCCTCACTTTACTCTGTTATACTGACACTCAGGAGAGTGTGTGTGACAGTAATCAGGGTGATCAAACCTCCACAGAGTCTCTGGCTTCAGTCTGTAATGCTGGAGAACAGCAGATGCTGCAGATACCATTGAAGATGTGTTCAGTGAAGCTGCTGGACTGCAGGAACCTGATGGAGATGAGAGGAGATACCACAGCAGAGGAACAGCAGAGTGATGAAGATGAAGGTGATGATGATGATGCTGATGATGAGGATTTTATTCAGCATGACAATCATGATGATGAAGAAGATGATGATGATGATTTTATTCAACATGACAAACATGATAAAGATGAGGATGATAATGATTTTGTTCCTTCAGGTATGTGTCGTCTTTCAATGTTTTTTCCTTCATTACATGTTGTGAGTTGCTGTTTTTTGTTTTTTTTAATAAAGATTTTACATCACTCAAGTCACTGGTGTACAGGACAGCCCCCTCCCCCCTCAGGGACGAACCATTTATAGTAGTGTTCGACCGATATATCTCTGATAAATGGGCTGAAATTCTAACTTTCTGAATTATCGGCATTGGCCGATACATCTTCCCGTTAGGCTGATTTGTTTCTTGAGGGCTCTGAGAATCACCTGCTTGCATGTGAAGAGATTGAGACATGTAAACGACCAGTTTATTGTTATGTGCCATTGTGTTGTTACTACAATAATACACCAGTGTGAAGCACATTGTCATTTAAACGGTCCGCATATCAGAGCTGCATATCTCGTTTCATACCATTGTCTCCTTAAGATGATTTGCTTACAATGTATTCCTCTTAAGTCGCTTCAGATAAAAGTGTCTGCCAAATGAATAAATGTAAATGTAAATTGTTGCAAAAGTACTTGTGTCATGCACAAAGTTGATGTCCTAAATGACTTGCCAAAACTATAGTTTGCAAATTTGAAACTTGTGGAGTGGTTAAAAATTAGTTTTAATGACTTCAACCTAAGTGTATGTAAACTTTTGACTTCAACTGTATATAGGAATCACAATCACGATGAAACATTCTTGCAGGTTTTTTTTTTTTATCCGTTTTCAGCATTGAAGGGTTCTGAAATTAGATAACCTTGGTTCTACAGTATAACGATGGCTTCTAGAGGTGGAATAAAAACCATCACTGACTCCGCTGGTGTTTGTTGTGCCATGTGACTATGATATTCACAAAGCCAGTTACTTAAGAAGCTGATTTAAAACAGAAGGAAAAGACATGGTATGCATACAGTACAGGTTATCATTACATACAGTTATGATAAAATAAATGAATCATGTAAGTCAAAATTTAATAGCAGGTTGTTTGATAATTAAATTGTTTTTAAATGATTGCAGCAATGGAGAACTGCATGTTTGCTGATGAGGTGAAGAGTATGCTAACATTAGTTAAGTCATGACAACTCTTGGAATGATATAGCACAGTGGTTCTCAACCCTGTTCCTGGAGACATACTGTGATAGCATCTGGATCGAGTATGACATGTTGCAGCTGCACAATTAGACATACAAACAATCCTCCAACAAAGCACAAATGCATAACACAAAACACAACCCTCCAACAGTGCAGATCTACCGCCAGGACTTGTGTACTGCTGCTGATCCAAAGAGCCATGTGCACAGACTGTATACTAGCTAGGTGTTCCTGGCCAGCTTGGCTGAATGGCATAATGCTAATCAACTAAATCTGTATGTGTGCTCCACATTTGGACTGAATGGCTTCAATGTCTAGTGATTTAACTCATATTGTATATCTGGTAAATAAGTAACATACCCTAGCTATGTGTGGATTCATTTAATTTAATGATCTAAGATAGTGTTGTGTGCCAGGCCAGATATGGCTACGGCTTACCTTGATAAAGATGTGCTTCTTTGTGTCATGGCCAAAAGCAGACCTTGCCATGCAAGCTGGTGAAAAAAAGCGCTAGCAACCACCTGAGCAAACAGCATTTTCAGAGAAAAACTTGCAGCATGCTGCAGATAAACCAGATTATCTGCAAAACTGATCAATTTATAAATTAGAAAACAAGTCACTTCTTATTCCTGCAGATTCCTCCAGCTTAGTTATGAGTATTGGCAAAATCCAATATAAGTTTACCTCTACTAGCATCATTTGTTTGCTGATTCAGCTTGTTTTGATGTTTTGTATCTGTGGCATGGGGGGGCGTGGACATGTGTCGGTCTGCGGGAGAGGGAGAGCAGTAAGGCTCGTCACCTGGGTCGTAATTATCTCTAACACCTGTCTCTCATTATAGTGATGGCAGAGGGAGACCTGAAAAGGCATGCCAGAGCGTCAGAGGGAGAGAGAGACCAGAGCCCGAAGCTGTTGTGTGTTTGGCAAACAAGTGCCCTTTTTGTTTAAGTTTCACTAGACTGCGTGATAACAATAAAACACTCACCTTTCGCTGTCTCCTGACTCCTCCTTTGCCCAGAACTTAGAACTTGCTACAGTGGTGCCGAAAACTTAGCTTTGGAGGAGTACGCCATTATGGAGTCCTCACTGCTGGGCAAAGTCTTCAAAACCCTCGCCAGCATCCAGCAAACTCAACACCAGACCCTCATGGATGTATGCCTGGAGCAGGAACAGCGTTTCCAAGTCCTGCTCCAGGCACAAGAGGAGGACTGGCAGGTGCTCCAGAGCCTGATTGCCAGAACCCACCCCACCCGCGGCCCTAATGAAGATGGGGCCGGAGGACGACGCGGAGGCCTTTCTGGACATTTTTGAGAAGACGGCGGAGGTCTGGAAGTGGCCTCCTGACCAGTGGGTGGCCTGGCTATGGCCCTGACTCTCCAGGGAGGCGCAGCTGGAGGCACAACAACTTCCTGCCACCAGCCTCCTCAATTACCAACATCCCAAGAAGGCCATCCAGCAATGGGTTAGTTGTAGCCTCAAACAAAGCCATCAGCTCTTTCGGTCTCTGAGCTTCGGGAAGCACGGCCGCCCATTTGCTTTTGCTCAGAAGCTCCGGGATGCCTGCCGGAAATGGTTGCAGGCGGAGGGAACCCAGCATCGTGGATGTAGTTGACCTGGTGGTACTGGGGCAGTTCGTCGCCCAGCATCCACGAGGTATGTCCGAGTGTGTCCAGTGCCACCGCCCGGCATCACTGGAGGAAGCCATCCAGCTGGTAGAGGACTACATGGCGGCGTTTCCAGGAGGCATCGATCCAGTTTTCTTTCCTTCTCTCTCTCCAAACCCTGTGTCTCATGTCCCTCCCACCCCCCACACCTCCCAATCCCGCCCAGTTCCGGCTCCTCGGAAGTGGGGAGGAGCCTGCCCAAACCCCACCCCCGGTCTAGAGAACCCTTCCCCTTGTCTTTCCCTCCTACTCCCCCTGTCTCCCTCTGCTATCCCCCCCCCCCAGGTTGGCAAGACTGCCCCCACGAGTGTGGAAGAAGGACCTGGGCCGGTCTGCTGGAGCTGTGGGGAAGCTGGACACAGTCATGATCGGTGTTCAGTGATGGAGGTGGGGACACTAGTCCGGATCCCCGATGCTCCACAGGCTGCCCCCGATCGGGCAGGGGCGTATCGGATACTGGTAAGAGTAAAAGGGGATACACATCAAGCTTTGGTGGATACAGGTTGTTCTCAAACCTCGATCCACCAACGCTTGGTGCAAGGCGGGGCATTGGACAAGAATAAACGGGTGAGGTGTGTGCATGGTGACATTCACAAGTATCCAGTAGTTACCATTGGGTCCTGCAAAGTAGTGTTGCGGTGTGTGATGTGCGACACTATGGCTGGAGAGGCGGTGCCAGGGCTGTCAACATCAATTTCCGTACTCGGGCTTCCCTGAGTGGGATTTCCCTCTGGAGCAGTCGGGTGACAAGACCCTCAAGCATGCCTTTGACCAAGTGAAAGTAATTGGTCAACCCCTCCAGCCTAATGTTGCGCTCACATACCTGTACTTTTTTTTATTATCAAGGAGAGGTTGTATCGAGTGACGCAGGACAGTCAGAACAAAGAGAATACAACTCAGCTGTTAGTTCCAAAGAGCCGTCAGGAAACACTCTTCCAGGCGGCTCACTATAACCCAATGGCTGGTCACTTAGGTCACGAAAAGACTTTGAACTGTATAATGGCCCGTTTCTTTTGGCCGGGCATTCACGGCGACATATGCAAATGGTGTGCGGCATGCTGTGAATGTCAGTTGGTGAATCCACTGGCCACCCCAAAAGCACCATTGCGCCCTCTGCCATTGATCGAGGTCCCCTTCGAGAGAATTGGCATGGACCTCGTCGGACCATTAGAGCAGACTGCACGTGGCCATCGCTTTGTATTAGTTCTGGTGGACTATACAAAGCGAAATCCAGAAGCAGTGCCCCTGCACAACATCTCAGCACGTAGTGTTGCGGAGGCACTCTTCAGAATTATCTTCTGAGTGGGGATTCCAAAGGAAATCCTCACTGATCAAGGCACAACGTTCATGTCATGTACACTATGCAAACTGTACGAATTATTAGGCATTAAATCGATTTGCATCAGCATTTATCACCTGCAAACTGACGGGTTGGTCGAACGATTTAATAAGACCTTAAAAGACATGATTTATAAGTTTGTACATGAAGATGCTAAGAATTGGGATAAGTGGCTGGAACCCCTGCTGTTTGCAGTACAAGAGGTCCCACAAGCCTCCACAGGGTTTTTCCCATTTGAGTTACTGTATGGGCACTGGCCGCGCGGCGTGCTCGATGTCATATGGGAAGCTTGGAAGGAAGGACCTTCGAATAGCAAAAAACAAATTCAATACGTTCTTGACCTTAGAGCAAAACTCTACACTTCGGGGCAGGTAACACAGGAGAATTTGCTCCAAGCGCAAGAACGTCAACACTGACTGTACAACAGGGGCACTTGACTATGGGAATTCACACAGGGAGATAAAGTGCTTGTATTGCTGCCCACCTCGAGCTCCAAATTACTCGCCAAGTGGCAAGGACCCTTTGAGGTCACACGACGAGTCGGAGATCTCGATTATGAGGTTAGGTGAACGGATAGGAGAGGGGCACTTCAAATCTACCACCTCAAACTCCTCAATCCATGGAGGGAGGCGGTGCCTGTAGCCTTGGTGACGGTAGTTCCGGAGAGGGTGGAGCTCGGGCTGGAGGTATCTACCAAATCAAATACATTCACCCCGGTCCCTTGTGGAGACCACCTCTCACTTTCGCAGCTTACAGACATTTCCCGGTTGCAAGCGGAATTCACGGACGTGTTTTCACCCCTACCCGGTCACACGAACCTCATAGAGCACCATATCAAGACCACCCTGGGGGTGGTGGTTCATAGCTGCCCCATCGTCTTCCTGAACACAAGAAAAAGATTGTTCAGGAAGAATTAGAAGCAATGCTTGAAATGGACGTAATACAGGAGTCGCACAGCGAATGGGCCAACCCGGTAGTTCTGGTACAGAAGAGCAACGGCTCAGTCCGATTCTGTGCTGACTACCAGAAAGTGAACACAGTGTCCAAATTTGACGCTTATCCTATGCCGCGAATTGACGAGTTACTCAATCGGTTGGGCGCGGCTCAATTTTACTCGATGCTGGACTTAACAAAGGGTTATTGGCAGATCTCTTTAACTCCAATACCCCGAGAAAAGATGGCTTTTTCCGCACCGTTCGGATTACACCAATTTGTGATGCTTCCATTCGGTTTGTTTGGAGCCCCGGCCACGTTCCAGTGCCTCATGGACAAGATCCTCAGACTGCACACGGCATATGCCGCTGCATATCTGGACGATATTATAATTTATAGTAATGATTGGCGGTGGCATATGCAACATCTGAGGGCTGTCTTGAGAGCGCTGCGGCAGGTGGGACACACGGCCAACCCGAAGAACTGTGCAATTGGGCGGGTGGAAGTTAGGTATCTGGGGTTCCACTTGGATCATGGGCAGGTGTGTCCACGGTTAACAAAACCGCAGCGATCGTAGCCTGCCTGGCGCCCAAGACCAAAAGGAGGTAAGGCAGTTTTTGGGGCTGGCTGGCTACTACCGAAGTTTTATGCCAAGCTATTCTGATGTCACCAGCCCGCTGACTGACCTTACTAAAAAGGAAGCCCCCGATCCGGTCCAGTGGATCCAGTCCAGCGATCCGGTCATGCTAACAGACTTTCTTTAAGGTAAAGTACACACTGTGTGGGGGGCTGCTTTTACAAGCACCTGACTCTCCCCTTTATTTTGCAGATGATGCATCTGACGGGGCTTGGCGCGGTGCTTTTGCAGGAGGTGGGAGGGGAGGAAGGGCCAGTGCTATTTATTAGTCGCAAGCTCTCCTTCAGGGTGAAAATTACAGTACCATCAAGAAGGAAAGTCTTGCGATTTAAGTGGGCTGATCTTACCCTTAGCTACTACCTGCTGGGGCGGGCCTTCACCCTCTGTTCCAATCACGCTCCTCTGCAGTGGCTCCACCACATGAAGGATACTAACGCGCGGATCACCCGTTGGTATCTGGCTCTTCAGCCCTATAAGTTCGAGGTGATCCACAGACCGGGGGCGCAGATGGTTATGGCTGACTTTCTCTACAGAATTGGGGGGGAGTAGGCAGGCTGGATGTTGCCCCGGCCTGAGTCAGCGGTGGGGTATGTGGCATGGGGGGGCGTGGTCATGTGTTGGTCTGTGGGAGAGGGAGAGCAGTAAGGCTTGTCACCTGAGTCGTAATTACCTCTAACACCTGTCTTTCATTATAGTGATGGCGGAGGGAGACCTGAAAAGGCAAGCCAGAGTGTCAGAGGGAGAAAGAGACCAGAGCCTGAAGCTGGTGTGTGTTTGGCAAACAAAAGCCCTTTTTGTTTAAGTTTCACTAGACTGCGTGAGAACAATAAAACACTCACCTTTGACTGTTTGCTGTTTCCTGACTCCTCCTTTGCCCAGAATTTAGAACTCGCTACAGTATCTAATGCAGCGACATAAATAAAGATTTTTGTTGCCACTTAATGTGGTCAAAAGCTCCAGGTCCATTCTGGTTCAGTTTTTCTTATATTCCCCCCTCAACTACAAGAATTTTGTCATCCTCTCTGATCACACCTCTATATTCAGCCATGCTCATTATAAATGTTTTGTGAGATAATTACTATCTGACTGTTATTTACTCTCATGTTCTATTTACATAGATGCAGACAAAGGTTCATCTTTTAATGGAGAAATGGCTTCTACATCAAAAGAGTGTCTGACAGCACAGAGTCTTTCCTGCATTACCTGTGAGAAGACATTCAGCTCAAAGGGACATCTAGCGAGACATGAAAGAAGACACACAGAACAGAAATTCTTCAAATGCAGGAGATGTGGGAGCAGCTTTTCTACCGCAGAAGAGAAGAAACTCCATTCAGAAGTGCACAGAGGAAAGGGGTTCCGCTGTGAGCAGTGCGGGAAGGTATTCTTTGTTCCTTCTCTTCTAGAAGTTCACATGAAGACACATTGTAACGAAAAGCCTTTCCACTGCAGTGAGTGTGACAAGTGTTTCAAAACTAAAGGAAGTCTTGTTTCTCATGAGAGAATACACACGGGAGAGAAACCGTACAAGTGTCCTCACTGTGAGAAGAGATTCACCTATGGAAACTATCTGAAGATACATGTCCGTGTGCACACCAATGAGAGGCCATATCAGTGCAGTGAATGTGGGAAAACATTTGCAGGGTCAGGTAGTCTAAAGTCTCATCAGAAAATACACTCTGAAGAGAAACCCTATCAATGCTCACACTGTGATAAACATTTCCGTCACAAATCTCAGCTGAGACTCCATGAGAGAATGCACTCTGGAGAGAAACCTTACCTCTGCTCTCACTGTGGAAAGAGCTTTTCTGGTCCAAGTAGTCTTCAGTTTCATCTGAGAGTCCACACGGGAGAAAAGCCTTATAACTGCAGTGTTTGTGGGAAGAGTTTCAGTAAATATGGTGTCTTTGTAAATCACCAGAGAACACACACTGGAGAAAGACCTTACAAATGCACTCAGTGTGACAAAATGTTTGCTCGACCAGATGTCCTGAAAACCCATCTGAGAGTGCATACAGGAGAGAAACCTTACAGCTGCTCTATCTGCGGGGAGGGATTCGCTTATTTAGGAAGTTTTAATATTCATAAAAAGAAACATGCTAAAGAACAACCTGCCCTGGAATCATTATAGCATCTTTTCACAGCTCAATCTGTTAAAAAGAAGCAGTAATGGTCTGCACTTATATAGTGCTTTTTTAACCTTAGCGGTTTTTCAAAGCACTTTACACTGTGACTTATTCATCCATTCACACACACACTCACACACCAATGACAGCATATAGTGTGCCATATTTTACATTGGGTTAAACAAATAATCAAATAAAATGCCAAATTTGGGAAAGATAATTGCCATACAATAACAACGATGTTACAGCAAGGAAACGCAATTCCTAACGTTTTGCGAGTATTCTCTGTTATATTTTTAATTTACCATAATCTAACATTCCCAGAACATTGCAGGGAGGGTAGTTTGACAACCTAAATAGATCTAATACAGAATGTTCTCAAATGGTTATTTTTTGGTTTTATTTGCAAAACCATAAACAAACCTTTTCCAGAATATTGCAGGGAGGGTTTTGTGTGTGACAACCTTAGAAGAACTTATACAGAACGAACTCTAATGGTTATTTTTATCATATATTTCTGTTCACATTTTTCCATTAATTTTCATGATCATTTATTTGATCGTCACGTTGCAGAGAGGTTGATATACAACATCACAGTGTATGGGATTAGAATGCATTATAATGAACTGATGTAAAAAGCGTTCCAGACAAATCCTCCTGCGTCTGATCTATGCGCACACATTATATCCGCACGCACTTTATTCCCTCACAGAAATTTGCGCGATCTGGGAATTTAAAAATGAATGGTCATTGGACTGACTCACTGACAGACAGCCGTTGATTGATTTCCTCAATAAATAATTACTTCTAGAGGTAGGCTGTAGCCAGGAAATTACTTTTGGGTGGGCCTCAATAAAAATGGATGGGCCAAATCTTTGGCCAAATTGTTTTTCCCCAAATTTGCCTTGGCAACAGAAAGGTGTCTCTCATATTCTGGGTGGGCCTGGGTCTAATTTGGGAGGGCCCAGCCCACCTTTGGCTACGCCCCTGATTCTAGATGTGATAGTAAATATTTATCTTATCGATTTGATAAAGATTTGACTCATTATGGAAAAGAACGTGTTGTATGAGTGTAACGGAGATGTTTTTTTGTTTATTGACTACAAATGAAGAGAAACAGAGATGTCTTTGTGAAACTCTACACAGTGGTAAGAAATGAATTTAATATTAGCCTAGTTAAAGTTAATTAAAGGTTTATTCAATTTTTAATGTCTTTCAATAAATTTCTGGTTTTAAAAACCCTTGACTGTGTT
This sequence comes from Myxocyprinus asiaticus, assembly GCF_019703515.2. NCBI lineage: Eukaryota > Metazoa > Chordata > Actinopteri > Cypriniformes > Catostomidae > Myxocyprinus > Myxocyprinus asiaticus. The sequence goes on from NC_059350.1 coordinate 1,167,885, forward strand.
GAAGTCATTGATTATTTGAAATAATTTACTACAATATGTGTGTATGTCCGTGGTGCTGAGCTACAGTTTTAGGAAACTGAAAAACAAGTTTTCAGTGTTGACGTACAGCAGGGTTGCATAAATGATATATTAGTCTTCCTAAATGTGATGTGGATGATTTTAATGATTATATAATAAAGTCATTATAATAATTTATCAATAGCATGTCTGTTTATTAAGTTTGCAAAAAGGTTCTAGAAATTAAGATGTTAGGGGAACCATCATGAACAACCTAAAACAAACATTAGATTTCCATAAAGGAAACTTTCCAGGAAAACCAAAAACTTATTTTAAAGCTCTGCTCTGGGAAATAAAATTGTAAAGTGGGTTGGTTATGTTCATCATGTAAGCTTGCTATTTATCTGGTTACATGACTACTTCCAATTTACACATGCTAGCAGAGCCAAACGACTCCGTACTGGTAATTAACGAGTAGGAGAGGAATTGAACAAGTGTCTATATAGGATGTGCTGAATCCTCAAACCTCAGTATCTTCAATATCTGACCAAGAGCAGGTTAAAAAGTAAAAGTGCTAAAGAGATTCATTAAAATCGTGTGATGTTTCTGAAATCCTCCTGATGAATGTTGAGTGTATTGTGACTCCAGTACAGCAGGAGGCGGTATGAAGCTCTTTAGTCCGCCGGTAAACTCACTAAACAAAGAAAGAAGAACTCACAGTTGGTTTAGATGTTCAGCTGCTGTGTGTTTGTGTATGTCTTTCATGTTGTGATGTTTATGTGTTGAGATGTTGAAGATGAGTTTGCAGGTGGATCTGATGTGCTGTAAATCAGTAGGAACTGATCTGTCCATGCTGGATATTGATGATTTGATGACAGAAATCTCACAGCTGAAGAAAGAGGTGGTGTTACTGGAGGCAAAGCTGAGGGAAAGAGGAGATCCATTGAACGGAGAGGTTTGTACAGCTGTTAAATATATCAAGAGTCCAGATGAGTCAGTACAGTGATTGTGTTGTGTTTGTCAGGAGCTGGAGAAGGTTTCCTGTCAATCTTCAGTGTGTGTGACTGATGGGACCTCCACAGAATGTCAGGATTCAGTGTGGAGCATCAGAGATCAGAGATCTGAACAGAGATCCAGAGACACACAGGATTCAGAGCTCAGCCTCATTTTACTCTGTTATACTGATGCTCAGGAGAGTGTGTGTGACAGTAATCAGGGTGATCAAACCTCCACAGAGTCTCTGGCTTCTGTCTGTAATGCTGGAGAACAGCAGATGCTGCAGATACCATTGAAGATGTGTTCAGTGAAGCTGCTGGACTGCAGGAACCTGATGGAGATGAGAGGAGAAACCACAGCAGAGGAACAGCAGAGTGATGAAGATGAGGAGGATTTTATTCAATATGACAATCATAATGAAGAAGAAGAACATGATGATGATGATGATGATGATTTTATTCAACATGATAAAGATGAGGATGATAACGATTTTGTTCCTTCAGGTATGTGTCATCTTTCAAGTTTTTTTTTCCTTCATTACATGTTGTGAGTTGCTGTTTTTTTTTTTCTTTTTTTTTTTTTTAAGAAAAAAAGATTTTACATCACTCAAGTCACTGGTGTACAGGACAGCCCCCTCCCTCCTCTAGGATGAACCATTTTTAGTAGTGGTCAACCCATCAACCCAACCCAATATTCTGACTTTTTAAATTATCGGCATCAGCCGATAAATATTCCCGTTAGGCTGATTTGTTTCTTGAGGGCTCTGAGAATCGCCTGTTTGCATGTGAAGCAACTGAAACATGTAAACGACCAGTCACAGTTCGTTTTGTTGTTACGTGACATCGTGTTACTACATTAATACACCGGTGTGCAACACAGTCTCATTTAAACGGTCCGCATATCAGAGCCGCAACGTTTGAGCTCATAATGTTAAAGTGCTCGCCTGTTTCATTCTCCCTCTCTCTCCTCAATAGTTCCCTGTAACTTTTAACTGTCTTGTCTAATGATAAAAAGGCAAATATCAATAAAATTCATATCATATACCATCTGCAAATATGCAAATATCTCATTTAAATAGATGTAATAAACCAACCTCACAAAACTTAAGCAGATACAGCATCCTTTGGAGCGCTCATAAATCTTCCTCTGAAGCGCATATTCCATCAGCCAGAATCAAAAACTTCAGGATCAGGATCAAAAGTTCCTCTAATTCACAAATCATGATGGTCACTCTGAGTTACACCAAGCAGGCGATCCAGGCCATTTAAACTGTCAAGAGATTGAGGCTCGCGCTGGATCCACAAGAGCGTGTAAGTGCAACTTCAAGACTGCGTCCAAAACCAGGAAAATGCTGCCTCTGGAGGCTGTATTTGGAGGTAGGATGAAAATAAGGTGCTTTTCAAACTATTTGGAGACCAGTTTCCTTAAGAGTTCCATTCATTCAAAACAGCTGTCAGTTAAGCCATTAACTGATTAGGTAGCAAGGTGGCAAGTCAGCTGCCTATGTTTTCGGATGCAGCCCAAAGTAAAAGCGTTCACGTGTGCTATAAGTAAATGTCTTATTCATTATGCACTGTATGTATAATTGGTTTGATTCGGTAGTTTTTTAAGCAAATGCGATTGCTAATGTGGACATGCCATTCATGGTTGCTGGACTTCTGTGTGTACTGTTATTTCCTTCTTTCCTTTCTAGATGTGAAAATAATTTACTAAAATTTGATGACTAAACAGAAATCTGAAGAAACTGCTATCTACCATTTAAAATACAATATTATTTGTTTTAGTTTTGTGTGAAATTGAGTAAATATAGTGCTAAATAAGAGTTTATATATTTTTTTAGTAATTTTATGTTTGTTATTTACCAAATTAAATTGTGTGATATATTGCCATTGTATCGTCCTATCGGTCACCCTGCTCTCTGGATATCGGCATTGGCCATTAAAAAAATTGACCACTAATTGATAGAATGCAAAAATTGTATCATATACACATCTTAGCATGGTTCTATGCAGACTTTTTTAATGTCGTACTGAGGCTGCCAAAATGTACAGTTGAAGTCAGAAGTTTACATACACCTTAGCCAAATACATTTAAACTCAGTTTTCCACAGTTCTTGACATTTAATCGTAGAAAACATTCCCTGTTTTAGGTCAGTTAGGATCATTATTTTAAGATTGTGGAATATCAGAATAATTGTAAAGAGAATTATTTATTTCAGCTTTTATTTCTTTCATCACATTCCCTGTGAGTCAGAAGTTTACATAGACTTTGTTAGTATTTGGTAGCATTGCCTTTAAATTGTTTAACTTGGGTCAAATGTTTTGGGTAGCCTTCCACAAGCTTCTCACAATAAGTTGCTGGAATTTTGGCTCATTCCTCCAGACAGAACTGGTGTAACTGAGTCAGGTTTGCAGGCCTCCTTACTCGCACACACTTTTTCAGTTCTGCCCACACATTTTCTATTGATTAGAGGTCAGGGCTTTGTGATGACCACTCCAGTACTTTGACTTTGTTGCCCTTAAGCCATTTTGCCACAACTTTGGAGGTATGCTTGGGGTCATTGTCCATTTGAAACACCCATTTGCGACCGAGCTTTAACTTCCTGGCTGATATCTTGAGATGTTGCTTCAATATATCCACATAATTTTCCTTCCTCATGATGCCATCTGTTTTGTGAAGTGCACCACTACCTCCTGCAGCAAAGCGTTGAAGGGTTCTGAAGTTAGATAACCTTGGTTCTACAGTATAACGATGGCCTCTAGAGGTGGAATAACAATCATCATTGACTCTGCAGGAGTTTGTTGTGCCATGTGACTATGATATTCTCAAAGCCAGTTACTTAAGAAGCTGAACAGACAGAAAAGACAAGGTATGCATACAGTACAGGTTATCATTACATACAGTAATGGTCAAATAAATGAATCATTTAAGACAATCAAAATTTAATAGCAGGTTGTTTAATAATTAAATTGTTTTTAAATGATTGCAGCAATGGAGAACTGCATGTTTGCTGACAAGGTGAAGAGTATGCTAACATTAGTTAAGTCATGACAACTCTTGGAATGATTTAGCACAGTGGTTCTCAACCCTGTTCCTGGAGACATACTGTGATAGCATCTGGATCGAGTATGACATGTTGCAGCTGCACAATTAGACATACAAACAATCCTCCAACAAAGCAGGGAAGCTGCACAAATGCATAACACAAAACACAACCCTCCAACAGTACAGATCTACCGCCAGGACTTGTGTACTGCTGCTGCTCCAAAGAGCCATAGGCACAGACTGTATGCTATCTAGGTGCTCCTGGCCAGCTTGGCTGAATGGCATAGTGCTAATAAACTAAATCACTATGTGTGCTCCGCATTTGGACTGAATGGCTTCAACAGCTAGTGACTTAACTCATATTGTGTATCTGGTAAGTAAGTGACTTAGCCTAGCTATGTGTGGATTCATTTAATCTAACGAACTAAGATAGTGATGTGTGCCAGGCCAGATTTGGCTATGTCTTACCTTGTTAAAGATGTGCTGCTTTGTGTCATGGCCAAAAGCAGACCTTGCCGTGCAAGCTGTTAGAAAAAAGCTTTAGCAACCTCCTGAGCAAATAGCATTTTCAGAGAAAAACTTGCAGTGTGATGCAGTGAAACCGGATTATCTGCAAAACTGATCAATTTAAATGTTAGAAAACGAGACACTTATTATTCATGCAGATTCCTTAAGTTTTTATTTTGGGGGTTGAGGTTGCCCAAGTTGTTACTCTACAGTTATAAAAACAAGGGCTCTGAAGAGGTTTTATTGTTAAATTATTTATAACATTCAATAAACTGATTTTAAAACTATTTGCATATTATTCTGCCGTTGCTGTTTTCCTCCAGCTTGGTTATGAGTATTGGCAAAATCCAATATAGTAAGTTTACCTCTGCTAGCATCATTTGTTTGCTGATGCAACTTGGTTTGATGTTTGTATCTAATGCAGCGACATAAATACATTTTTGTTGCCGCTTAATGTGTTCAAAAGCTCCAGGTCCATTCTTGTTCAGTTTTTCTTATATTCCCCCCTCAACTACAAGAATTTTGTCATCCTCTCTGATCACACCCCTATTTTTAGCCACGTTCATTATAAATGTTTTGTGAGATAATTACTATCTGACTACTACTTACACTCATGTTCTATTTACGTAGATGCAGAAAAAGGTTCATCTTTTAATGGAGAAATGGCTTCTACATCAAAAGAGTGTCTGACAGCACAGAGTCTTTCCTGCATCACCTGTGAGAAGACATTCAGCTCAAAGGGACATCTAGCGAGACATGAAAGAAGACACACAGAACAGAAATTCTTCAAATGCAGGAGATGTGGGAGCAGCTTTTCTACCGCAGAAGAGAAGAAACTCCATTTAGAAGTGCACAGAGGAAAGGGGTTCCCCTGTGAGCAGTGTGGGAAGGTTTTCTTTGTTCCTTCTCTTCTAAAAGTTCACATGAAGAGACACAGTGATGAAAAGCCTTTCCACTGCAGTGAGTGTGGCAAGTGTTTCAAAACTAAAGGAAACCTTGTTTCTCATGAGAGAATACACACAGGAGAGAAACCGTACAAGTGTCCTCACTGTGAGAAGAGATTCACCCAAGGAAACGATCTGAAGATACATGTCCGTTCGCACACCAATGAGAGGCCATATCAGTGCAGTGAATGTGGGAAAAGCTTTGCAGGGTCATATAGTCTAAAGTCACATCAGAAAATACACTCTGAAGAGAAACCCTATCAGTGCTCACACTGTGATAAATGTTTCCGTCACAAATCTCAGCTGAGACTCCATGAGAGAACACACTCTGGAGAGAAACCTTACCTCTGCTCTCACTGTGGAAAGAGCTTTTCTGGTCCAAGTCATCTCCAACTGCATGTGAGAGTGCACACAGGAGAAAAGCCTTATAACTGCAGTGTTTGTGGGAAGAGTTTCAGTAAAAAACAAAACTTAGTACAACACCAGAGAACACATACTGGAGAGAGACCTTTCAAATGCACTCAGTGTGAAAAAACGTTTGCTCAACCAGATGTCCTGAAAACCCATCTGAGAATACACACGGGAGAGAAACCGTACAAGTGTCCTCACTGTGAGAAGAGATTCACCTACGGACACTATCTGAAGATACATGTCCGTTCGCACACCAATGAGAGGCCGTATCAGTGCGGTGAATGTGGGAAAACCTTTGCGGGGTCAGGTAGTCTAAAGTCACATCAGAAAATACACTCTGAAGAGAAACCCTATCAATGCTCACACTGTGATAAACGTTTCCGTCATAAATCTCAGCTGAGACCCCATGAGAGAACACACTCTGGAGAGAAACCTTACCTCTGCTCTCACTGTGGAAAGAGCTTTTCTGGTCCAAGTCATCTCCAACTACATGTGAGAGTGCACACAGGAGAAATGCCTTATAACTGCAGTGTTTGTGGGAAGAGTTTCAGTAGAAAACAAAACTTAGAAAAACACCAGAGAACACACACTGGAGAAAGACCTTACAAATGCACTCAGTGTGAAAAAACGTTTGCTCAACCAAATGTCCTGAAAAACCATCTGAGAATGCATACAGGAGAGAAACCTTACAGCTGCTCTATCTGCGGGGAGAGATTTGCATATTCAGGAAATTTTAATATTCATAAAAAGAAACATGCTAAAGAACAACCTGCCCTGGAATCATTATAGCATCTTTTCACAGCTCAGTTGTGCTCTCATTGACAGTAGAGGACAGTATCACATTAACCTTTGATGTGGATTGAGAATAAAGATGAATTCATTTAAATAGTTAATGTAGCTGTGTTAGTAACGATATGATTTAATCAAGGGGTCAGAGTTTGGCTGTATTTTTAAGAGCTTAAGAAATTGACTTTTCTCTGTCTGCTGCCTTTGATGACACAACTCCGTTGTATAGTCGCTAGTGAAGGATTTGCGACGTTGTTGTGGAGCGATTCGCTTGGCAACATTGTCAGAATGTCATTTTTATGCATTTCTAGAGTAAGGGATATGTAAGGGATCATGTCAATTTCATTACAAGGGGATGAGATGGACAATCTCGAGTTTCAAATCTTCATTGATTTTCAAAACCTTAAATCTTTCTTTTGTGGAACACAAAAGGAAATATTTTTCTGTAGTGCTGCAACTAACAATTATTTTGATAATTGATTACTCTGGACTTGGAATCTATTCCAAAAAGAATCGATTCTTCAATTTTCGATGTATTGGGAATTGAGAATCGTTCCTGAAGCCTTAACAGCACTAATTCAAAATGACTGCTGCTAAACGATCATAATTTCCTGACTGATTTTGTAGTCAGTCAGCCATCAGTAAATTCATCCTCTTTTTTTTTTTTTTCAGTATGAAGCAATCACATAAGCCCTTCAACACATCAGATTGCTGCTTTCCAGACCGATATAGTGTGCCATATTTTACTTTGGGTTAAACAAATAATCAAATAAAATGCCAAATTTGGGAAAGAAATTGCCATAAAAAAAACAACGATTTTACAGCAGGGGAACCAATTCCTAATGTTTTGCAAGCATTCTCTTTGTTATATTTTTAATTACCATAATCTAACATTCCCAGAATGTTGCAGGGAGGGTTGTGTGACAACCTAAATAGAACTAATACAGAATGCTCTCAAATGGTTATTTTTAGGTTTCATTTGTAAAACCATAACCGAACCAATTCCTAACTTTTTGGGAGCATTCTCTTTGTTTAATTACCATAATCTAACATTCCCAGAACATTACAGGGAGGGTTTTGTGTGTGACAACCTTAGAAGAACTTAAACAGAACGAACTCTAATGGTTATTTTTATCATATATTTCCATTCACATTTTTCCATTATTTTTCATGATCATTTATTTGATTGTCACGTTGCAGAGAGGCTGATATACAACATCACAGTGTATGGGATTAGAATGCATTATAATGAACTCATGTAAAAAGCATTCCAGACAAATCTTCCTGCGTCTGATCTATGCGCACACATTATATCCGCACGCGATTTATTCCCTCACAGAAATTTGCGCAATCTGGCAATTTAAAAATGAATGGTCATTGGAACGACTCACTGACAGACAGCCGTTGATTGATTTCCTCAATAAATAATTATTTTTAGACAAGGCTGTAGCCAGGAAATTACTTTTGGGTGGGCCTCAATAAAAATGGATGGGCCAAATTTTTGTTTTTCCCCAAATTTGCCTTGCAGCAGAAAGGCCTCTCTCATATTCTGGGTGCGCCTGGGTCTAATTTGGGAGGGCCCAGCCCACCTTTGGCTACGCCCCTGCTTCTAGATGTGATATTAAATATTTATCTTATCGATTTGATAAAGATTTGACTCATTATGGAAAAGAACGTGTTGTATGAGTGTAACGGAGATGGGTTTTTTTGTTTATTGACTACGACTGAAGAGAAACAGAGATGTCTTTGTGAAACTCTACACAGTGGTAAGAAATTAATTTAATATTAGCCTAGTTAAAGTTAATTAAAGGTTTATTCAATTTTTAATGTCTTTCAATAAATTTCTGGTTTTAAAAACCCTTGACTGTGTTGAAGTCATTGATTATTTGAAATAATTTACTACAATATGTGTGTATGTCCGTGGTGTTGAGCTACAGTTTTAGGAAACTGAAAAACAAGTTTTCAGTGTTGACGTACAGCAGGGTTGCATAAATGATATATTAGTCTTCCTAAATGTGATGTGGATGATTTTAATGATTATATAATAAAGTCATTATAATAATTTATCAATAGCTTGTCTGTTTATTGAGTTTGCAGAAAGTTTCTGGAAATTAAGATGTTAGGGGAACCATCATGAACAACCTAAAACAAACGTTAGATTTCCATAAAGGAAACTTTCCAGGAAAACCAAAAACGTATTTTAAAGCTCTGCTCTGGGAAATAAAATTGTAAAGTGGGTTGGTTATGTTCATCATGTAAGCTTGCTATTTATCTGGTTACATGACTACTTACAATTTACACATGCTAGCAGAGCCAAACGACTCCGTACTGGTAATTAACGAGTAGGAGAGGAATTGAACAAGTGTCTATATAGGATGTGCTGAATCCTCAAACCTCAGTATCTTCAATATCTGACCAAGAGCAGGTTAAAAATTAAAAGTGCTAAAGAGATTCATTAAAATCGTGTGATGTTTCTGAAATCCTCCTGATGAATGTTGAGTGTATTGTGACTCCAGTACAGCAGGAGGCGGTATGAAGCTCTTTAGTCCACCGGTAAACTCACTAAACAAAGAAAGAAGAACTCAGTTTGTTTAGATGTTCAGCTGCTGTGTGTTTGTTTATGTCTTTCATGTTGTGATGTTTAGGTGTTGAGATGTTGAAGATGAGTTTGCAGGTGGATCTGATGTGCTGTAAATCAGTAGGAACTGATCTGTCCATGCTGGATATTGATGATTTGATGACAGAAATCTCTCAGCTGAAGAAAGAGGTGGTGTTACTGGAGGCAAAGCTGAGGGAAAGAGGAGATCCACTGAACGGAGAGGTTTGTACAGCTGTTAAATATATCAAGAGTCCAGATGAGTCAGATGAGAAGGTTTCCTGTCAATCTTCAGTGTGTGTGACTGATGGGACCTCCACAGAATGTCAGGATTCAGTGTGGAGCATCAGAGATCAGAGATCTGAACAGAGATCCAGAGACACACAGGACTCAGAGCTCAGCCTCATTTTACTCTGTTATACTGACACTCAGGAGAGTGTGTGTGACAGTAATCAGGGTGATCAAACCGCCACAGAGTCTCTGGCTTCAGTCTGTAATGCTGGAGAACAGCAGATGCTGCAGATACCATTGAAGATGTGTTCAGTGAAGCTGCTGGACTGCAGGAACCTGATGGAGATGAGAGGAGAAACCACAGCAGAGGAACAGCACAGTGATGAAGATGAGGAGGATTTTATTCAACATGACAATCATGATGAAAAAGATAATGATGATGATGATTTTATTCAACATGACAAACATGATAAAGATGAGGACAATAATGATTTTGTTCCTTCAGGTATGTGTCTGTCTTTCAATGTTTGTTTCCTTCATTACATGTTCTGAGATGCTTTTTTTTGTTTTTTTTTTGTGTACAAGACAGCCCCCCTTCCCCCTCTGGGATGAACCATTTATAGTAGTGGTCGACCGATATATCTCCGATAAATGGGCTGAAATTCTAACTTTCTGAATTATCGGCATTGGCCGATACATCTTCCCGTTAGGCTGATTTGTTTCTTGAGGGCTCTGAGAATCACCTGCTTGCATGTGAAGTGACTGAGACATGTAAACGACCAGTCACAGTTCGTTTTGTTGTTAAGTGCAGTCGTGTTACTACATTAATACACCGGTGTGCAACACAGTCTCATTTAAACGGTCCGCATATCAGAGCCACAATGTTTGAGCTCATAATGTTAAAGTGCTCGCCTGTTTCATTCTCCCTCTCTCTCCTCAATAGTTCCCTGTAACTTTTAACTGTCTTGTCTAATGATAAAAAGGCAAATATCAATAAAACTCATATCATATACCGTCTGCAAATATGCAAATATCTCATTTAAATAGATGTAATAAACCAACCTCACAAAACGTCAGCAGATCCAGCATCCTGTGGAGTGCTCATAAATCTTCCTCTGAAGCGCGTATTCTAACAGTCTCTCCTCAGCAGTCCCCTGTCACCTATAACTTTATTTTCTAATGATAAAAGCAAATATAAATAAAACTTCTATTATATACCATTTACAAATATGCAGATATCTCATTTAAACAGATGTAATTCACGAACCTTATGAAAATCCAGCATTTTCTTCCCATCAAGCGATCATCTAATATCTTCCTCTGAAGCGTGTATTCCATTAGCCAGAATAAAAATGTCAGGATCAGGATCAAAAGATCCTCTGATTCACAAATCATGACGGTCTCTCCATGACAATCCAAGCAGGCGTTCCAGGCTGTTTAAACTGTCAAGAGATTGAGGCTCGTGCTGGATCCACAAGAGCGCGTAAGTGCAACTTCAAGACTCCGTCCGAAACCAGGAAAATGTTGCTTCCGGAGGCTGTATATGGAGGTAGGATGAAAATAAGGTGCTTTTCAAACTATTCGGAGACCAGTTTCCTTAAGAGTTCCATTCATTCAAAACAGCTGTCAGTTAAGCCATTAACTGATTAGGTAGCAAGGTGGCAAGTCAGCTGCCTATTTTCAGATGCAGCCCAAAGTAAAAGTGCTTCATGTGTGCTATAAGTAAATGTCTTATTCATTATGCACTGTATGTGCAGTTGGTTTGATTCAGTGGTTTTTTTAAGCAAATGTGATTGCTAATGTGGACATGCCATTCATGGTTGCTGGACTTCTGTGTGTACTGTTATTTCCTTCTTTCCTTTCTAGATGTGAAAATAATTTACTAAAATTTGATGACTAAACAGAAATCTGAAGAAACTGCTATCTACCATTTAAAATAGAATATTAATTTTTTAGTTTTGTGTGAAATTGAGTAAATATAGTGCTAAATAAGAGTTTATATATTTTTTAGCAATTTTATGTTTGTTATTTACCAAATTAAATTGTGTGATATATCGGCATTGTATCGTCCTATCAGCCACCCTGCTCTCTGGATATCGGCATCGGCCATTAAAAAATCCATATCGGTCAACCACTAATTTATAGAATGTAAAGATTTTATCATATACACATCATAGCATGGTTCTATGCAGACCTTTTTAATGTCGTACTGAGGCTGCCAAAATGTACAGTTGAAGTCAGAGGTTTAAATACACCTTAGCCAAATACATTTAAACTCAGTTTTCCACAGTTCCTGACATTTAATGATAGAAAACATTCCCTGTTTTAGGTCAGTTAGGATCATTATTTTAAGATTGTGGAATATCAGAATAATTGTAAAGAGAATTATTTATTTCAACTTTTATTTCTATCATCACATTCCCAGTGGGTCAGAAGTTTACATACTTTGTTAGTATTTGGTAGCATTGCCTTTAAATTGTTTAACTTGGGTCAAACGTTTTGGGTAGCATTCCACAAGCTTCTCACAATAAGTTGCTGGAATTTTGTCCCATTCCTCCAGACAGAACTGGTGTAACTGGAGTCAGGTTTTTAGGCCTCCTTACTCGCACACGCTTTTTCAGTTCTGCCCACAAATTTTCATCGGATTGAGGTCAGGGCTTTGTGATGGCCACTCCAATACCTTGACTTTGTTGTCCTTAAGCCATTTTGCCACAACTTTGGAGGTATGCTTGGGGTCATTGTCCATTTGGAAGTCCCATTTGCAACTGAGCTTTAACTTCCTGGCTGATGTCTTGTGATGTTGCTTCAATATATCCACATAATTTTCCTTCCTCATGATGCCATCTATTTTGTGAAGTGCACCAGTCCCTCCTGCAGTAAAGCACCCCCACAACATGATGCTGCCACCCCCTTGCTTCACAGTTGGGATGGTGTTCTTCAGCTTGCAAACCTCACACTTTTTCCACCAAACATAACAATGGTCATTATGGCCAAACAGTTCAATTTTTGTTTCGGCGGACCAGAGGACATGTGCACTTGCAAACCGTAGTCTGGCTTTTTTATGGCGGTTTTGGAACAGTGGCTTCTTCCTTGCTGAGCAGCCTTTCAGGTTATGTCGATATAGGACTCATTTTTACTGTGGATATAGATACTTGTCTACCTGTTTCCTCCAGCATCTTCACAAGGTCCTTTGCTGTTGTTCTGGGATTGATTTGCACTTTTTGCACCAAACTACGTTCATCTCTTGGAGACAGAATGCGTCTCCTTCCTGAGTGGTGTGATGGCTGTGTGGTCCCAAGGTGTTTATACTTGCGTGCTGTTGTTTGTACAGATGAACATGGTACCTTGAGTCATTTGGAAATTGCTCCAAAGGATGAACCAGAATTGTGGAGGTCCACAATTTGTTCTCTGGGGTCTTGGCTGATTTCTTTTGATTTTCCCATGATGTCAAGCAAAGAGGCACTGTGTTTGAAGGTAGGCCTTAACATACATCCACAGGTACACCTCCAATTGACTCCAGTTAGCCTGATTGGCTAATTGCCTAAAGGCTTGAAATAATTTTTTGTAATTTTCCAGAAAAATAAAGGCACTGTTAACTTGGTGTATGTAAACTTCTGACCCACTAGAATTGTGATATAGACAATTAAAAGTGAAAAAATCTGTCTGTAAACAATTGTTTACAGACATCGTACCACGTTGGTGGATTGACCTTCCCAACTCCATCCGTGAAGTTGACTCACTTTCTGTCTTCAAAAAACGGCTAAAGACACATCTTTTCCATGAGCACTTAACCAGGCACTAAATAAAAAAAAATTTTGCATTTTAATCTGTCTTGAATACTACTATTCTGATGCTAGTGAAACTTTGTAATACAGCACTTTTCGTACCACTGTCTCCTTAAGATGATTCGCTTACAATGTATTCCTCTTTTGTAAGTTGCTTCGGATAAAAGTGTCTGCCAAATGAATAAATGTAAATGTAAATTGTTGGAAAAATTACTTGTGTCATGCACAAAGTAGATGTCCTAAACGACTTGCCAAAACTATAGTTTGCAAATTTGAAATCTGTGGAGTGGTTAAAAATTAGTTTTAATGACTTCAACCTAAGTGTATGTAAACTTCTGACTTCAACTGTATGTAGGAATCACAATCACGATGAAACATGCTTACAGTTTTTCTTTTTTTTTTAATCCATTTTCAGTGTTGAAGGGTTCTGAAGTTAGATAACCTTGGTTCTACAGTATAACAATGGCCTCTAGAGGTGGAATAAAAACCATCACTGACTCTGCAGGAGTTAGTTGTGCCATGTGACTATGATATTCACAAAGCCAGTTACTTAAGAAGCTGATTTAAAACAGAAGGAAAAGACATGGTATGCATACAGTACAGGTTATCATTACATACAGTTATGATGAAATAAATGAATAATGTAAGACAATCAAAATTTAATAGCAGGTTGTTTGATAATTAAATTGTTTTTAAAATGATTGCAGCAATGGAGAACTGCATGTTTGCTGACAAGGTGAAGAGTATGCTAACATTAGTTAAGTCATGACAACTCTTGGAATGATATAGCACAGTGGTTCTCAACCCTGTTCCTGGAGACATACTGTGATAGCATCTGGATCGAGTATGACATGTTGCAGCTGCACAATTAGACATACAAACAATCCTCCAACAAAGCAGGGAAGCTGCACAAATGCATAACACAAAACACAACCCTCCAACAGTACAGATCTACCGCCAGGACTTGTGTACTGCTGCTGCTCCAAAGAGCCATAGGCACAGACTGTATGCTATCTAGGTGCTCCTGGCCAGCTTGGCTGAATGGCATAGAGCTAATGAACTAAATCTCTATGTGTGCTCCGCATTTGGACTGAATGGCTTCAACAGCTAGTGACTTAACTCATATTGTGTATCTGGTAAGTAAGTGACTTATCCTAGCTATGTGTGGATTCATTTAATCTAATGAACTAAGATAGCGATGTGTGCCAGGCCAGATTTGGCTACAGCTTACCTTGTTAAAGATGTGCTTCTTTGTGTCATGGCCAAAAGCAGACCTTGCCGTGCAAGCTGATAGAAAAAAGCTTTAGCAACCTCCTGAGCAAATAGCATTTTCAGAGAAAAACTTGCAGCATGCTGCAGTGAAACTGGATTATCTGCAAAACTGAGCAATTTAAATGTTAGAAAACGAGACACTTATTATTCATGCAGATTCCTTAAGTTTTTATTTTGGGGGTTGAGGTTGCCCAAGTTGTTACTCTACAGTTATAAAAACAAGGGCTCTGAAGAGGTTTTATTGTTAAATTATTTATAACATTCAATAAACCGATTTTAAAACTATTTGCATATTATTCTGCCATTGCTGTTTTCCTCCAACTTAGTTATGAGTATCGGCAAAATCCAATACAAGTTTACCTCTGCTAGCATCATTTGTTTGCAACTTGGTTTGATGTTTTGTATCTAATGCAGTGAAATAAATACATTTTTGTTGCCACTTAATGTGGTCAAAAGCTCCAGGTCCATTCTTGTCCAGTTTTTCTTATATTCCCCCTTCAACTACAAGAATTTTGTCATCCTCTCTGATCACACCCCTATTTTCAGCCACGTTCATTATAAATGTTTTGTGAGATAATTACTATCTGACTATTACTTACACTCATGTTCTATTTACGTAGATGCAGAAAAAGGTTCATCTTTTAATGGAGAAATGGCTTCTACATCAAAAGAGTGTCTGACAGCACAGAGTCTTTCCTGCATCACCTGTGAGAAGACATTCAGCTCAAAGGGACATCTAGCGAGACATGAAAGAAGACACACAGAACAGAAATTCTTCAAATGCAGGAGATGTGGGAGCAGCTTTTCTACCGCAGAAGATATGAAACTCCATTCAGAAGTGCACAGAGGAAAGGGGTTCCGCTGTGAGCAGTGTGGGAAGGTTTTCTTTTTTCCTTCTCTTCTAAAAGTTCACATGAAGAGACACAGTGACGAAAAGCCTTTCCACTGCAGTGAGTGTGGCAAGTGTTTCAAAACTAAAGAAAGTCTTGTTATACATGAGAGAATACACACGGGAGAGAAACCGTACAAGTGTCCTCACTGTGAGAAGAGATTCACCTACGGACACTATCTGAAGATACATGTCCGTTCGCACACCAATGAGAAGCCGTATCAGTGCAGTGAATGTGGGAAAACCTTTGCAGGGTCAGGTAGTCTAAAGTCACATCAGAAAATACACTCTGAAGAGAAACCCTATCAATGCTCACACTGTGATAAACATTTCCGTCACAAATCTCAGCTGAGACCCCATGAGAGAACACACTCTGGAGAGAAACCTTACCTCTGCTCTCACTGTGGAAAGAGCTTTTCTGGTCCAAGTCATCTCCAACTACATGTGAGAGTGCACACAGGAGAAATGCCTTATAACTGCAGTGTTTGTGGGAAGAGTTTCAGTAGAAAACAAAACTTAGAAAAACACCAGAGAACACACACTGGAGAAAGACCTTACAAATGCACTCAGTGTGAAAAAACGTTTGCTCAACCAAATGTCCTGAAAAACCATCTGAGAATGCATACAGGAGAGAAACCTTACAGCTGCTCTATCTGCGGGGAGAGATTCGCATATTCAGGAAATTTTAATATTCATAAAAAGAAACATGCTAAAGAACAACCTGCCCTGGAATCATTATAGCATCTTTTCACAGCTCAATTGTGCTCTCATTGACAGTAGAGGACAGTATCACATTAACCTTTGATGTGGATTGAGAATAAAGATGAATTCATTTAAATAGTTAATGTAGCTGTGTTAGTAACGATATGATTTAATCAAGGGGTCAGAGTTTGGCTGTTTTTTTAAGAGCTTAAGAAATTGACTTTTCTCTGTCTGCTGCCTTTGATGACACAACTCCGTTGTATAGTCGCTAGTGAAGGATTTGCGATGTTGTTGTCAAGCGATTCGCTTGGCAACATTGTCAGAATGTCATAAGACTCGCAACGTTATTTTTATGCATTTCTAGAGTAAGGGATATGTAAGAGATCATGTCAATTGCATTACAAGGGGATGTGATGGACAATCTCGAGTTTCAAATCTTCATTGATTTTCAAAACCTAGAATCTTTCTTTTGTGGAACACAAAAGGAAATATTTTTCTGTAGTGCTGCAACTAACAATTATTTTGATAATTGATTACACTGGACTGGGAATCTATTCCAAACAGAATTGATTCTTCAATTTTCGAGGTATTGGGAATTGAGAATTGTTCCTGAAGCCTTAACAGCACTAATTCAAAATGACTGCAGCTAAACGATCATAATTTCCTGACTGATTTTGTAGTCAGTCAGCCATCAGTAAATTCATCCTTTTTTTTTTTTTTTTTTATCTGTATGAAGCAATCGCATAAGCCCTTCAACACATCAGATTGCTGCTTTCCAGACTGATATAGTGTGCCATATTTTACTTTGGGTTAAATGAATAATCATGTAAAATGCCAAATTTGGGAAAGAAATTGCCATAAAATAACAACGATGTTACAGCAGGGGAACCAATTCCTAATGTTTTGGGAGCATTCTCTTTGTTATATTTTTAATTACCATAATCTAACTTTCCCAGAACGCTGCAGGGAGGGTTGTGTGACAACCTAAATAGAACTAATACAGAATGCTCTCAAATGGTTATTTTTAGGTTTCATTTGTAAACCATAACCAAACCTTTTCCAGAATGCTGCAGGGAGCGTTTTGTGTGTGACAACCTTAGAAGAACTTATACAGAATGAACTCTAATGGTTAGTTTTATCATATATTTCCATTCACATTTTTCCATTATTTTTCACGATCATTTATTTGATTGTCACGTTGCAGAGAGGTTGATGGACAACATCACAGTGTATGGGATTAGAATGCATTATAATGAACCGATGTAAAAAGCATTTCAGACAAATCTTCCTGCGTCTGATCTATGCGCACGCATTATATCTGCACGCGATTTATTCCCTCACAGAAATTTGATGACTCACTGCCAGGAAATTACTTTTGGGTGGACCTCAATAAAAATGGATGGGCCAAATTTTTGGCTAAATTGTTTTCCCCCAAATTTGCCTTGGCAACAGAAAGGCCTCTCTCATATTCTGGGTGGGCCTGGGTCTAATTTGGGAGGGCCCAGCCCACCTTTGGCTACGCCCCTGCTTCTAGATGTGATATTAAATATTTATCTTATCGATTTGATAAAGATTTGACTCATTATGGAAAAGAACGTGTTGTATGAGTGTAACGGAGATGGTTTTTTGTTTATTGACTACAATGAAGAGAAACAGAGATGTCTTTGTGAAACTCTACACAGTGGTAAGAAATTAATTTAATATTAGCCTAGTTAAAGTTAATTAAAGGTTTATTCAATTTTTAATGTCTTTCAATAAATTTCTGGTTTTAAAAACCCTTGACTGTGTTGAAGTCATTGATTATTTGAAATAATTTACTACAATATGTGTGTATGTCCGTGGTGCTGAGCTACAGTTTTAGGAAACTGAAAAACAAGTTTTCAGTGTTGACGTACAGCAGGGTTGCATAAATGATATATTAGTCTTCCTAAATGTGATGTGGATGATTTTAATGATTATATAATAAAGTCATTATAATAATTTATCAATAGCTTGTCTGTTTATTGAGTTTGCAGAAAGTTTCTGGAAATTAAGATGTTAGGGGAACCATCATGAACAACCTAAAACAAACGTTAGATTTCCGTAAAGGAAACTTTCCTGGGAAACCAAGAACGTATTTTAAAGCTCTGCTCTGGGAAATAAAATTGTAAAGTGGGTTGGTTATGTTCATCATGTAAGCTTGCTATTTATCTGGTTACATGACTACTTACAATTTACACATGCTAGCAGAGCCAAACGACTCCGTACTGGTAATTAACGAGAAGGAGAGGAATTGAACAAGTGTCTATATGGGATGTGCTGAATCCTCAAACCTCAGTATCTTCAATATCTGACCAAGAGCAGGATAAAAAGTAAAAGCGCTGAAGAGATTCATTAAAATCGTGTGATGTTTCTGAAATCCTCGTGATGAATGTTGATTGTGTTGTGACTCCAGTACAGCAGGAGGCGGTATGAAGCTCTTTAGTCCACCGGTAAACTCACTAAACAAAGAAAGAAGAACTCACAGTTTGTTTAGATGTTCAGCTGCTGTGTGTTTGTTTATGTCTTTCATGTTGTGATGTTTATGTGTTGAGATGTTGAATATGAGTTTGCAGGTGGATCTGATGTGCTGTAAATCAGTAGGAACTGATCTGTCCATGCTGGATATTGATGATTTGATGACAGAAATCTCACAGCTGAAGAAAGAGGTGGTGTTACTGGAGGCAAAGCTGAGGGAAAGAGGAGATCCACTGAACGGAGAGGTTTGTACAGCTGTTAAATATATCAAGAGTCCAGATGAGTCAGTACAGTGATTGTGTTGTGTTTGTCAGGAGCTGGAGAAGGTTTCCTGTCAATCTTCAGTGTGTGTGACTGATGGGACCTCCACAGAATGTCAGGATTCAGTGTGGAGCATCAGAGATCAGAGATCTGAACAGAGATCCAGAGACACACAGGACTCAGAGCTCAGCCTCACTTTACTCTGTTATACTGACACTCAGGAGAGTGTGTGTGACAGTAATCAGGGTGATCAAACCTCCACAGAGTCTCTGGCTTCAGTCTGTAATGCTGGAGAACAGCAGATGCTGCAGATACCATTGAAGATGTGTTCAGTGAAGCTGCTGGACTGCAGGAACCTGATGGAGATGAGAGGAGATACCACAGCAGAGGAACAGCAGAGTGATGAAGATGAGGGTGATGAGGAGAATTTTATTCAACATGACAAACACGATGAAGATGATAATGATTTTATTCCTTCAGGTATGTTTCTTTCTTTAATGTTGTTGTCTTTATTAACATTGACTGTCATGCGAGTTCACATTAAAAAACAAACACATGTACAAAATAGACACCCAAATTAAAAGCAAAAAATGTATATCACAATATTGTTGAAATTTCTAGTCCATAACGATATATACTTTTCTTTTAAAATGATTCAAAAACTACAGATAAAATAATGAAGTAAATAGCGAAAACACTGCAATGATTGTCTCTAATTAACACACGTTATCTGTTGCTCTTTCACCAATTAATTCACGAAGCATAAACAGAATATGGAAAATGGCATATTGTTAATTAAAGCAGACAATCCCAATTTAAATGAGCCCCAAAACAACATAACATGGTGCATTGATGTAGAAATAATATTTCAGGATGGGACACATGTTGAAGCCACTGACAACCTACTGTATTTGAAAAAAGAGCATAGTTTACATTTAAGGATAATGAAGGAAATGATAGGAGTGGTGGTGGTGTAGTGGACTAAAGCACTGAACTGGTAAGCAGAAGGTTGTTGGTTCAATCCCACCATTGTGTCCTTGAGTAAGGCACTTAACTCCAAGTTGCTCCGGGGGATTGTCCCTGTAATAAGGGCACTGTAAGTCACTTTGGATAAGTGTCTGCCAAATGCGTAAATGTAAATGAAATGTTGGGAAAGTGATAACAATGGGCCACATTCACTAATAATTGCGTGGATTGTTTGTGCGTATACGCACAGGAAAAGTTTTCATGAAAAATTTCCACCTGATTCACAACAGGTTTGCACAGAATTTGTTCTTATCCTCATTCTTATGTTCATGAATCCGGACTCAAGGAGCGCGTGCACGTATGTGATTTTTTTGAGAATCGTTTCTTTTGTTCCAATCTTTTTTTTTGTAATTTAGAATACATTTTGGGACAAATGATTGATGAATCATGATTTCATGCACAAATACGTGCATATGCATGGTTAGTGAATGGGACCCATTATTTCTTTTGTGTGTATTTCTATTGTTCCTAACTTTTAATTGGATCCCAGCTCCCTTCCATCTGACCTATAACATTAGTTAATTATGGACTCAATTGAACAGCATAGAAAGCACAACAGATATAGTATACACTGTATAAAAATAATGTCTTTTAATACAGCTCTGGAAAAAATTAAGATATATACATTACACTGCAAAATTATCAGTTTCTCTGGATTTACTATTTATAGGTATGTGTTTGAGTAAAATGACCATTTTTGTTTTATTCTATAAAGTACTGACAACATTTCTCCCAAATTCCAAATAAAAATATTGTCATTTAGAGCATTTATTTGCAGAAAATGTCAACTGGTCAAAATAACAAAAAAGATGCCGTGTTTTCAGACCTTGAATAATGCAAAGAAAACTATGCAGGTGCATCTCAATAAATTAGAATGTTGTGGAAAAGTTCATTTATTTCAGTAATTCAACTCAAATTGTGAAACTCGTGTATTAAATAAATTCAGTGCACACAGACTGAAGTAGTTTAAGTCTTTGGTTCTTTTAATTGTGATGATTTTGGCTCACATTTAACAAAAACCCACCAATTCACTATCTCAAAAAATTAGAATATGGTGACATACCAATCAGCTAATCAACTCAAAACACCTGCAAAGGTTTCCTGAGCCTTCAAAATGGTCTCTCAGTTTGGTTCACTAGGCTACACAATCATGGGGAAGACTGCTGAACTGACAGTTGTCCAGAAGACAATCATTGACACCCTTCACAAGGAGGGTAAGCCACAAACATTCATTGCCAAAGAAGCTGGCTGTTCACAGAGTGCTATATCCAAGCATGTTAACAGAAAGTTGAGTGGAAGGAAAAAGTGTGGAAGAAAAAGATGCACAACCAACCGAGAGAACCGCAGCCTTATGAGAATTGTCAAGCAAAATCGATTCAAGAATTTGGGTGAACTTCACAAGGAATGGACTGAGGCTGGGGTCAAGACATCAAGAGCCACCACACACAGACATGTCAAGGAATTTGGCTAAAGTTGTCGTATTCCTCTTGTTAAGCCACTCCTGAATCACAGACAATGTCAGAGGCGTCTTACCTGGGCTAAGGAGAAGAAGAACTGGACTGTTGCCCAGTGGTCCAAAGTCCTCTTTTCAGATGAGAGCAAGTTTTGTATTTCATTTGGAAACCAAGGTCCTAGAGTCTGGAGGAAGGGTGGAGAAGCTCATAGCCCAAGTTGCTTGAAGTCCAGTGTTAAGTTTCCACAGTCTGTGATGATTTGGGGTGCAATGCCAGCTGCTGGTGTTGGTCCATAGTGTTTTTTCACTGCACCCATTTACCAAGAAATTTTGGAGCACTTCATGCTTCCTTCTGATGACCAGCTTTTTAAAGATGCTGATTTCATTTTCCAGCAGGATTTGGCACCTGCCCACACTGCCAAAAGCACCAAAAGTTGGTTAAATGACCATGGTGTTGGTGTGCTTGACTGGCCAGCAAACTCACCAGACCTGAACCCCATAGAGAATCTATGGGGTATTGTCAAGAGGAAAATGAGAAACAAGAGACCAAAAAATGCAGATGAGCTGAAGGCCACTGTCAAAGAAACCTGGGCTTCCATACCACCTCAGCAGTGCCACAAACTGATCACCTCCATGCCACACCGAATTGAGGCAGTAATTAAAGCAAAAGGAGCCCCTACCAAGTATTGAGTACATATACAGTAAATGAACATACTTTCCAGAAGGCCAACAATTCACTAAAAATGTTTTTTTTTTATTGGTCTTATGATGTATTCTAATTTTTTGAGATAGTGAATTGGTGGGTTTTTGTTAAATGTGAGCCAAAAGCATCACAATTAAAAGAACCAAAGACTTAAATTACTTCAGTCTGTGTGCACTGAATTTAATACACGAGTTTCACAATTTGAGTTGAATTACTGAAATAAATGAACTTTTCCACGACATTCTAATTTATTGAGATGTACCTGTATATTAATTTTTAAACAACACAATACTAATGTTTTAACTTAGAGTTCAGAAATCAATATTTGGTGGTATAATGCTGATTTTCAATCATAGCTTTCATGTGCCTTGACATGCTCTCTACCAGTCTTTCACATTGCTGTTGGGTGACTTTATGCCACTCCTGGCACAAACATTTAAGCAGCTCAGCTTTGTTTGATGCTTGTGGCCATCCATCTTCCTCTTGACCACATTCCAGAGGTTTTCAATGGGGTTCATATCTGGAGATTGGGCTGGCCATGACAGGGTCTTAATCCGGTGCTCCTCCATCCACACCTTGATTGACCTGACTGTGTGGTATGGAGCTTTGTCCTGCTGGAAAAACCAATCCTCAGAGTTGGGGAACATTGTCAGGGCTTCATGCATCCTTCACAAAGACGAATCTGCCCAATTCCAGCCTTGCTGAAGCACACCCAGATCATCATCGATCTTCCACCAAATTTCACAGTGGGTGAGAGACACTGTGGCTTGAAGGCCACTCCAGGTCTCCGTCTAACCATTAGATGACCAGGTGGAGTATCAGTGATGATCTGGGGGTGCTTCAGCAAAGCTGAAATCTGGCAGATTCTTCATTGTGAAGGACGCATGAATCAAGCCACATACAAGAATATCCTGGAAGAAAACTTGCTTCCTTCTGCTCTGACAATGTTCCCCAACTCTGAGGATTAGTTTTTCCAGAAGGACAATGCTCCATGCCACACAGCCAGGTCAATCAAGGTGTGTATGGAGGACCACCAGATTAAGACACACAGAACAGAAATTCTTCAAATGCAGGAGAGCAGCTTTTCTACTGCAGAAGAGAAGAAACTCCATTCAGAAGTGCACAGAGGAAAGGGGTTCCACTGTGAGCAGTGCAGGAAGGTATTCTTTACCACTCGTTCTAATATGAATGCTCACATGAAGACACACAGTGATGAAAAGCCTTTCAACTGC
Organism: Myxocyprinus asiaticus; assembly: GCF_019703515.2. Classification (NCBI taxonomy): domain Eukaryota; kingdom Metazoa; phylum Chordata; class Actinopteri; order Cypriniformes; family Catostomidae; genus Myxocyprinus; species Myxocyprinus asiaticus. The sequence continues at coordinate 1,191,217 of NC_059350.1, forward strand.
AGTGAATGTTCAATGAAAGTGCCAACCAGTGTCCATCCCTCTAAACTCAAACAGTCCATGTACACCTACGAGAGTCCCTGTGACAACTTTGCCGTCGGATTGCTCAAGTCTGGTGCTTCTATACAAATTTTGTGAGACAGAATTATATAACAGAAGAAAATCTATAAAACAATGCCAATAGGCAGAATAAACACAAAGAACTTGTAGATTCATTCACATACTGTCCCAAAGGTGTGTTATTCCACAAAACAAGCTCCAGCCTCTAGCAGAACCAACACACACACACACACACACACACAAAAAGTAAATTTAAAATAAAATGTTTTTTTTTTTTTTTTAAACGTTCAGTTTCCTCGGACAGTCAAACGAATGCTCAGTGAACCGGCTGTTTCATGAGTGCAGCAGACAGTCCTTCCAATGTCCTGCAAACTATTTTTCCACAAAACAAACTCCATCCAATGGCATAAGTACAAAGAACGAGCAGATTCATCCACAACTGTCCCGAAGGGGTGTTATTCCACAAAACAAACTCCAGCTGCTAGATGGAGCCATCACAAGAAGAAACAAAAAAGGTGCCCAGTTTCCTCGGTCAACGGTCAAGTATATGTTCAACGATTCAAGCTCAATCGGGAGCAATATGAAAATCACCTAAATAACGTACTCATTCCAAAGACATCGCTTGTTGTGGGCATGTAAATACTTTGCGGCCATTCTTATTATCTATTCACAAGTTTCTCTCTTGTCAATTTCACAAAGTCTGGGGAAAAGAAAATGTTTTGGTTTTTCCAAGAAAGCTTTCCTTTGCTCCTTGCCTCACGTAACACGAGATCTTTATCAGATGATCTCAGAAATTTGGCTCGTAAAAAGGGCATGTCTCCTCCAGATGATCTGCGAGCCGGGACCCTGTGAGCTCGCTCGATTTCCATCTTATGGCCTGTTATGTCAGGCAGACTTGGGAAGAGCTCGTCTAGGAATTTCACCATATCTCCACCTTCCTCGTTCTCAGGAATTCCAACAATTCGGACGTTGTTTTGCCGATTACGATTCTCAAGGTCTTCCAACTTTTCCCAGATGCACTGCAAATCTGCCTTGGTTGCTAGCAGATTAGCAGCTAATTCTCTCTCCAATGACTCCAGATAATCGATCCGTTTCTCCAACTCTGAGAGTTTCGCCTCCATCGCCGTAATCGGTTGACATATTACAGCAAGATCCTTCAGGACCGCTATGACTTTCGTCAGCATCACAGACATGTTGGACAGTTGACGTTGAATTTCTCCTGCCGCACTGTCCAAATTGAGTCCCTGGTCTGCGGCCTTGTCAAGGGTATCAGCTTGAGCACTTAAGTGTCTTTTAATGTCTCCAGAGCCTGAGGATTTTGAATTATTTGTCATATTTTCTTCATAGGACAGTTATGAAACAGAGTGTATCGAATCTCACCGGTTTAGGACACAAAAAGTATTAAAAACTGACAAAGTGCACAGAACTTAACATTCACACATCTGACCCCAGCATGGCGTCACGTGACTCTCCCAAGAATTTGCTTTTTAAAACTTAGTAAGAATACATCTCGCATTGAAATTTTTTTCTTGTAAGATGAAAGAAACTGTGGTGTCTCTAGAAACAGTTGATTTGCATCTCCAGTTTGCATTCTCTTTGTTTATTTTGTGAGAGTGAACATAGTCTCTTCCAGATGGGTAGCTCTCTCTCTCGTCTCTGGCGTGGTCCCTTCATATTGCTCTCCCCAATGCTTATTGCAATTAGAGACAGGTGTTAGACATTATAAGGCTCAGGTGTGTGCACCCTTACCGCTTTCTCTCCGGACGTACGCTCGACCACGCCCCCACCGCCATATATCCCCACCGCCCGACTCAGGCCAGGGAGACATCTGATCTGTCTACCACTCCCCCTGGAAAGGAAGTCTACGACATCTGCATTCCCAGTCTGTGGACCAGCTCGAACCTAAATGGCTGAAGAGCCAGATATCACCGGTGATCCGCGCTTTGGTATCTTTCATATGGTGGAGCTGTTGGAGTGGGGCGTTAGCCGAACAGAGGGTGAAGGCCCGTCCCAGCAGGTAGTACCGGAGAGTGAGGACAGCCCACTTGATGGCAAGACACTCCTTTTCAATGGTACTGTACTTGGTCTCCCTCAGCGAGAGGTTGTGACTAATGTACAGCACCGGTCGTTCCTTCCCCTTCACCACCTGCGATAGCATCGCCCCCAGGCCCCTGTCTGAAGCGTCCGTCTGTAGAATAAAAGGGAGAGAGAAATCAGGTGAATGTAAAAGCGGCTCACCACAAAGTACGGCTTTCACCTGCATAAACGCCTGTTGTCACTGCTCCGTCCACTGGACCAGGTCTGGAGCTCCCTTTTTAGCAAGATCAGTCAGTGGGCTGGTGATGTCCGAATAATTAAGCACAAACCTTCTATAATTGCAAGCCAGACCCAGGAACTGTCTCCCCTCCTTTTTGGTCTTGGGTCTTGGGCAGGTCGCAATCACCGCAGTTTTGTCAATTTGGGGACACACTTGCCCATGGCCCAAGTGGAACCCCAGATACCGTACCTCCACCCTTCCGATATAGCAAAATAGGGATATGAAAGTGCGATGTTTGGTTGGAATGTTGACCATCTGTAACTTTCACTTGGTCAAGGTCAGGAAACCACCTAATGGCGGGGAGGGGGCCTCCGCCTCACTCACGTCATTCTGACATGGAGCTGACGAAGATGGACCTGACTCGCCTCCCCTGCCAAAGCGTCGCACATTTCACATCTAGCAGCATTCTTGCAGGACCCATCTGCACATATTCCCTTTAATACATTTTTAAACTCTGGCCAATTAGTTCCCAGAATTAGTGGATGGGTGAGGTGGGAACTAACCACCGCCTCCACTCCACCCGAAATGTATTAACGAGGGTCACTACAGGGTAGTTGTGAATATCCCCATGCACATACTTCACCCTCACCCTTTTATTTGTGCCCAGAGCCTCGTGTTGAACCACACATAGGTGGATTATGGTCTGGTTACAGCCTGTATCCACCAAGGCTTGATGTGTACTCCCGTATTCTGTACACTCCGGCTCGATCGGGGTCTGCTCGTGGAGTGTCGGGGATCCAGACTACAGTTCCCAGCTCCATCACGGGACATTGATCCTGGAAGTGTCCCGGATCCCCGAAACTCCAGCAGGCTGGCCCAGGCATTACGCCCTCACCTGTGTCGACGTGTAAGGACTGCGTTAGGACTTAGGGAGGGAGGGAAAGGAGGACACAGGGAACTGGGTTCTAAAACTCAAAGGTACAACTTTTAATAAACAACTCAAAGGGCTTTTCAGCAATACACACTTTAGTTACACACAACACAGTCTCTTCCAGATGGGTAGCTCTCTCTCTCGTCACTGGTGTGTTCCCTTCATATTGCTCTCCCCAATGCTTACTGCAATTAGAGACAGGTGTTAGATATTATAAGGCTCAGGTGAGTGCACCCTTACCGCTTTCTCTCTCCAGACAAATGCTCGACCACGCCCCCGCCGCTACAGGCCGATTACCAGCAAGCCCAAAAATGAGACTTTTTTTATGAACATATGCCCCAAAAAAATGCAACCTGCCCATTTAAGTGACTGCATCAGACAGGCAATATAATAAAATAATAATAGTATAATAATAATACAAATATAAAAAAAAACACGAGCTGGCCAATAATAATGTAAGATGTTGGAGAAAGAGAGGGATGATTGCCAAATATACATATACACTCATCAGCCACAACATTAAAACAACCTGACTAATATTGTGAAGGTCCTCCTCGTGCCGCCAAAACAGCATCAACCCGCATCTCAGAATAGCATTTTGCGATGATATTCTTCTCACCACAATTGTACTGAACAGTTATCTGAGTTACCACAGAACTGCCACTCACTGGATGTTTTTTGTTTTTGGCACCATTCTGTGTAAATTCTAGAGACTGTTGTGTGTGAAAATCCCAGAAGATCAGCAGTTACAGAAATACTCAAACCAGCCCATCTGGCACCAACAATCATGCCATGCTCCAAATCACTGAGATCACATTTTTTCCCATTCTGATGGTTGATGTGAACATTAACTGAAGCTCCTGACCCCTATATGCATGATTTTATGCACTGCACTGCTGCCACACAATTGGCTGAGTAGATAATTGCACGGATGATTGTTGGTGCCAGATGGGCTGGTTTGAGTATTTCTGTAACTGCTGATCTCCTGGGATTTTCACACACTACAGGCTCTAGAATTTACTCAGAATGGTGCCAAAAACAAAAAACATCCAGTGAGTGGCAGTTCTGTGGATGGAAATGCCTTGTTGATAAGAGAGGTCAACAGAGAATGGCTAGACTGGTTTGAACTGACAAAGTCAACGGTAACTCAGATAACCACTCTGTACAGTTGTGGTGAGAAGAATATCATCTCAGAATTCTATTCGGGTTGGCACTGTTTTGGCGACACGAGGGGGACCTACACAATGTTAGGCAGGTGGTTTAAATGTTATGGCTGATCGGTGTATATATATATTTATGTGTATGTTTGCCATTTACAATGTTTGCAATATGTTTACTGGTACATATAAATCAAAAGTCATACATTTTATTATTTGTTCCTTTTAGATGAGAAAAGTGGTTCTTCTGATGGAGAAACTGACTCTATTTCAAACAAGCAACTGACAGCACACAGACATTCTTGCAAGACCTGTGGGAAGAAATTCACCTTGAAGTCCAATTTAAATAGACATGGAAGAAAACACACACAGCAGAAACTCTACACCTGCAGGAGATGTAGGAGCAACTTTTCTACCTCAAAAGAGAGGAAACGTCATTCAAGAGTGCACAGAGTAAAGAAGGAGTTCCGATGTGATCAGTGCGGGAAGGTGGCTTTCACTTCAGGGAATCTGAAAGTTCACATGAAGACACACAGTGACGAAAAGCCTTTCCACTGCAATGAGTGTGACAAGTATTTCACCACCAAAGGAAGTCTTGCTGCTCACAAGAGAATACACACAGGGGAGAAACCGTACAAGTGTCCTCACTGTGAGAAGAGATTCAACTACATATCCGCTTTAAAGCAACACACACATTTGCACACCAATGAGCGGTCGTTTCAATGCAGTGAATGTGGGAAAACCTTTAAACAGCCAAGTGCTCTGACATCCCACAAAAAATTGCACTCTGAGAAACTCCATCAATGTTCACTCTGTGATAAACTTTTCCGTCATAAGTCTCAGATGATGCGTCATGAGAGAATTCACTCTGGAGAGAAACCTTACCTCTGCTCTCACTGTGGAAAGAGCTTTTCTGATCAATCTCATTTTAGAGTTCATCAGAGAGTGCACACAGGAGAAAAGCCTTATGCCTGTAGTGTTTGTGGGACTGCTTTCCGTCAACACAATAATCTAGTACTGCACCAGAGAATTCATACTGGAGAAAGACCTTTCAAATGCACTCAGTGTGACAAAACGTTTGCTCGACCAGATGTCCTGAAAACCCATCAGAGAATGCATACAGGAGAGAAACCTTACAGCTGCTCTATCTGCGGGGAGAGATTTGCTTATTTAGGAAGTTGTCAGACTCACCAGAAGAAACATGCTAAAGAACAAACAGTCCTGGAATCATTATAGCATCTTTTCACAGCTCAATCTGTTAAAAAGAGGCTGTACATTGTGCTCTCATTGACAGTAGGAGACAGTATCACATTAACCTTTGATGTGGATTGAGAATAAAGATGAATTCATTTAAATAAAGTTAATGTAGTTGTTTTAGTAATGTTATGATTTAATCAAGGGGTCAGAGTTTGGTTGTTAGAGTAGCTGTGTATTAGTTTAAAGTAGATGTTTAGCCAGTTAATGTTTATTTTTTTGACCAGTTAACGGAATGGATTTCACTGTCTGCTGTCTTGGATGTCACAACTCAAGATACCCAGATAACGCATGTACATCTTCAAGATGTCTAAGAGCATGTAATCTGGAAAGCATCACATTCTAATTAGCGTCTGCTAAATATCTTAAAAAGATCACTCATTCTAAATCATAAACGTCTCAAAGACATCTGCTGAATGTCTTATTGACATCAGAGAGGAAACGTCTTATAGTCAGATTGCAGATGAGCAAACAACCTAAAAAATGTGTCTTCCAGATGTAAAAACACATTTAATGGATGTCTGGGTGATGAACGTGTGCTATCATCAGGGTAGTAGTGAAAGCTATGTCGGAATATCACAATGTTATTTTCATGCAATTCCAGAGTGATGCAAGGAATCGTCTCAAAGGCATTACAAGGGAATAATACAGGCGAACTTTAGGGTTTTCAAATCTTTATCGATTTTCCGAATCTTGAATCCTCTGTGGAACACAAAAGAAGATATTTTTAAGAATGCTCATCCAACTCCTATACAACATAATGCATTTGTTATTTTTCTGTAGTTGTAACAACTGAATGCAAGTGTATAAAATGCAAAGCCTTTTAATAAAATGAAATAAATAAACAAAAGGATAAGTAAGGTTCTCATTGCTGTTTTGGAGCTTTGTTGAAACATTTTGTAAAGAATTTTTTTAGACATCTTGAGCACCCCTGGTAAAATACTACACTAAATATAAATGACAAAATTCATCCAGCTATATGAAATGCTCTTCTGAAGCTAATAAAGTTAAGAATCAACTTTCTGTCTTTAATCACCTCACAATTCAATTTATTTCTGATTCAGGGAATCACAGTCTGACACTAAAACGGTTCTCCATGCATATCATTTATTCTCTTTAAATATAGAGTTCTTTTTGCCAGTGTTTCCTACAGAATTCAGTTTTTGCAGTGAATGAGCTACCAGCATCTTCAGTTTCAGACCAAGAATGTTCCTCCTCCTGATGAATGTTGAGTGTGTTGTGACTCCAGTACAGCAGGAGGCGGTATGAAGCTCTTTAGTCCACCGGTAAACTCATTAAACAAAGAAGAACTTACAGTTTGTTTAGATATTCAGCTGCTGTGTGTTTATGTCTTTCATGTTGTGATGTTTATGTGTTGAGATGTTGAAGATGAGTTTGCAGGTGGATCTGATGTGCTGTAAATCAGTAGGAACTGATCTGTCCATGCTGGATATTGATGATTTGATGACAGAAATCTCTCAGCTGAAGAAAGAGGTGGTGTTACTGGAGGCAAAGCTGAGGAAAAGAGGAGATCCACTGAATGGAGAGGTTTGTACAGCTGTTAAATATATCAAGAGTCCAGATGAGTCAGTACAGTGATTGTGTTGTGTTTGTCAGGAGCTGGAGAAGGTTTCCTGTCAATCTTCAGTGTGTGTGACTGATGGGACCGCCACAGAATGTCAGGATTCAGTGTGGAGCATCAGAGATCAGAGATCTGAACAGAGATCCAGAAACACACAGGACTCAGAACTCAGCCTCACTTTACTCTGTTATACTGACACTCAGGAGAGTGTGTGTGACAGTAATGAGGGTGATCAAACCTCCACAGAGTCTCTGGCTTCTGTCTGTAATGCTGGAGAACAGCAGATGCTGCAGATACCATTGAAGATGTGTTCAGTGAAGCTGCTGGACTGCAGGAACCTGATGGAGATGAGAGGAGAAACCACAGCAGAGGAACAGCACAGTGATGAAGAAGAGGAGGATGATGATGATTTTATTCAACTTGACAAACATGATAAAGATGAGGATGATAATGATTTTGTTCCTTCAGGTATGTGTCGTCTTTCAAGTTTTTTTTTTCCTTCATTACATGTTGTGAGTTGCTGTTTGTTTTTGGGTTTTTTTGTTTTTTGTTTTTGTTTTTTTTTAAAAAAAAGATTTTACATCACTCAAGTCACTGGTGTACAGGACAGCCCCCCTCCCCACTCTGGGACCAACCATTTATAGTAGTGGTCAACCCATATATCGCAGAAGCTGATAAATTTCCCTGTTAGGCTGATTTGTTTCTTGAGGGCTCTGAGAATCGCCTGTTTACATGTGACGCGACTGAGACATGTAAACAACCAGTCACAGTTCGTTTTGTTGTTACGTGCCATCGTGTTACTACATTAATACACCGGTGTGCAACACAGTCTCATTTAAACGGTCCGCATATCAGAGCCGCAGCAGACAAGTTTGAGCTCATAATGTTAAAGTGCACACCTGTTTCATTTTCCCTCTCTCTCCTCAATAGTTCCCTGTAACTTTTAACTGTCTTGTCTAATGATAAAAAGGCAAATATCAATAAAACTCATATCATATACCATCTGCAAATATGCACATATCTCATTTAAATAGATGTAATAAACCAACCTCACAAAACTTCAGCAGATCCAGAATCCTGTGGAGCGCTCATAAATCAGCGCGTATTCCATCAGCCAGAATCAAAAACTTCAGGATCAAAAGATCCTCTGATTCACAAATCATGATGGTCACTCCATGTTACTCCAAGCAGGCGATCCAGGCCGTTTTAACTGTCAAGAGATTGAGGCTCGTGCTGGATCCACAAGAGCACGTCAGTGCAACTTCAAGACTGAGTTTGAAACCAGGAAAATGCTGCCTCCGGAGGCTGTATATGGAGGTAGGATGAAAATAAGGTGCTTTTCAAACTATTCGGAGACCAGTTTCCTTAAGAGTTCCATTCATTCAAAACGGCTGTCAGTTAAGCCATTAACTGATTATGCAGCAAGGTAGCAAGTCAGCTGCCTATTTTCAGATGCAGCCCAATGTAAAAGCGCTTCACGTGTGCTATAAGTAAATGTCTTATTCATTATGCACTGTATGTACAATTGGTTCGATTCGGTAGTTTTTTTTTTAAGCAAATGCGATTGCTAATGTGGACATGCCATCAATGGTTGCTGGACTACTGTGTGTATTGTTATTTCCTTCTTCCTAGTATATTAACAATTCCTAGATGTCAAAATAAATTACAAAAATTTGTTGACTAAGCAGTTTCTTCAGATTTCTGTTATCTACCATTTAATAACCACTAATTTATTTTATTTCTTTCATCACATTCCCAGTGGGTCAGAAGTTTACATACACTTTGTTAGTATTTGGTAGCATTGCCTTTAAATTGTTTAACTTGGGTCAAATGTTTTGGGTAGCCTTCCACAAGCTTCTCGCAATAAGTTGCTGGAATTTTGGCCCATTCCTCCAGACAGAACTGGTGTAACTGAGTCAGGTTTTTAGGCCTCCTTGCTCGCACAAGCCTTTTCAGTTCTGTCCACAAATTTTCCATCGGATTGAGGTCAGGGCATTGTGATGGCCACTCCAATACCTTGACTTTGTTGTCCTAAAGCCATTTTGCCACAACTTTGGTGGTATGCTTGGGGTCATTGTCCATTTGGAAGACCCATTTGCGACAGAGCTTTAACTTCCTGGCTGATGTCTTGAAATGTTGCTTCAATATATCCACATAATTTTCCTTCCTCATGATGCCATCTATTTTGTAAAATGCACCAGTCCCTCCTGCAGCAAAGCACCCCCACAACATGATGCTGCCACCCCCATGCTCTGTGACTATGATATTCACAAAGCCAGTTACTTAAGAAAGAAAGAAAGCCTTTATTATTGTCACACATTATACATTTTTGCATATACACAGTGAAATTCTTTTTTTCACATATCCCAGCTAAGCTGGGGTCAGAGTGCAGGGTCAGCCATAATATGGTGCCCCTGGAGCAGATAGGGTCAAGGGCCCAACAGTGGCATCTTGGTGGTGCTGGGGCTTGAACCCCTGACCTTCTTGTCAGTAACCCAGAGCCTTAACTGCTGAGCCACCACTGCCCCTAGCTGATTTATAACAGACAGAAAACACAAGGTATGCATACAGTACAGATTATCAGTATATACATTTATGATCAAATAAATGAATTATGTAAGACAATCAAAATTTAATAGCAGGTTGTTTGATAATTAAATTGTTTTTAAATGATTGCAGCAATGGAGAACTGCATGTTTGCTGACCAGGTGAAGAGTATGCTAACATTAGTTAAGTCTTGATAACGCTTGGAATGATTTAGCACAGTGATTCTCAACCCTGTTCCTGGAGACATACTGTGATAGCATCTGGATCAAGTATGACATGTTGCAGCTGCACAATTAGACATACAGTCAGTCCTTTAACAAAGCAGGGAAGCTGCACAAATGCATAACACAAAACACAACCCTCCAACAGTGCAGATCTACCGCCAGGACTTGTGTACTGCTGCTGCTCCAAAGAGCCATGGGCACAGACTGTATGCCTTCTAGGTGCTCCTGGCCAGCTTGGCTGAATTGCATAATGCTAATAAACTAAATCTATATGTCTGCTCTGCATTTTAACTGAATGGCTTGAACAGCTAGTGACTTAACTCATATTGTGTATCTGGTAAGTAAGTGACTTAGCCTAGCTATGTGTGGATTCATTTCATCTAATGATCTAAGATAGCGATGTGTGCCAGGCCAGAATTGGCTACAGCATACCTTCTTATGTGCTGCTTTGTGTCATGGCCAAAAGCAGACCTTACCGTGCAAGCTGATAGAAAAAAGACCCTAGCAACCACCTGAGCAAATAGCATTTTCAGAAAAACACTTGCAGCATGCTGTAGTAAAACCAGTTTATCTACAAACCTGAGCAATTTAAATGTTAGAAAATGAGTCACTTATTATTCATGCAGATTCCTTATGTTTTATTTTCAGGGCTTGATGTTGCCCAAATTGTTACTGTAATGTTATAAAAATAAGGGCTCTGAAGAGGTTTTATTGTTAAATTATTTATAACATTCAATAAACTGATTTTAAAACTATTTGCATATTATTCTGCCGTTGCTGTTTTCCTCCAGCTTAGTTATGAGTATCGGCAAAATCCAAAATAAGTTTACCTCTACTAGCATCATTTGTTTGCTGATGCAACTTGGTTTGATGTTTTGTATCTAATGCAGTGACATAAATCAATTTGTGTTGCCACTCAATGTGGTCAAAAGCTCCAGGTCCATTCTTGTTCAGTTTTTCTTATATTCCCCCTTCAACTACAAGAATTTTGTCATCCTCTCTGATCACACCCCAACACCCCTATTTTTAGCCACGTTCATTATAAATGTTTTGTGAGATAATTACTATCTGACTATTACTTACTCTCATGTTCAATTTATGTTGATGCAGACAAAGGTTCATCTTCTGATGGAGAAACGGCTTCTACACCAAAAGAGCATCTGGCAGCACAGAGTCTTTCCTGCATCACCTGTGAGAAGACATTCAGCTCAAAGGGACATCTAGCAAGACATGAAAGAAGACACACAGAACAGAAATTCTTCAAATGCAGGAGATGTGGGAGCAGCTTTTCTACCGCAGAAGAGAAGAAACTCCATTCAGAAGTGCATAGAGGAAAGGGGTTCCGCTGTGAGCAATGTGGGAAGGTTTTTTTTGTTCCTTCTCTTCTAAAAGTTCACATGAAGACACACAGTGACGAAAAGCCTTTCCACTGCAGTGAGTGTGACAAGTGTTTCAAAACTAAAGGAAGTCTTGTTATACATGAGAGAACACACACTGGAGAGAAGCCGTACAAGTGTCCTCACTGTGAGAAGAGATTCACCTACGGAAACTATCTGAAGATACATGTCCGTTCGCACACCAAAGAGAGGCCGTATCAGTGCAGTGAATGTGGGAAAACCTTTGCAGGGTCATATAGTCTAAAGTCACATCAGAAAATACACTCTGAAGAAAAACCCTATCAATGCTCACACTGTGATAAATGTTTCCGTCAGAAATCTCATCTGAGACTCCATGAGAGAATGCACTCTGGAGAGAAACCTTACCTCTGCTCTCACTGTGGAAAGAGCTTTTCTGGTCCAAGTCATCTCCAACTACATGTGAGAGTGCACACAGGAGAAAAGCCTTATAACTGCAGTGTTTGTGGGAAGAGTTTCAGTAAATATGGTGTCTTTGTAAATCACCAGAGAACACACACTGGAGAAAGGCCTTACAAATGCACTCAGTGTGACAAAAAGTTTGCTCGATCGGATGTCCTGAAAACCCATCTGAGAATGCATACAGGAGAGAAACCTTACAGCTGCTCTATCTGCGGGGAGGGATTCGCTTATTTAGGAAGTTTTAATATTCATAAAAAGAAACACGCTAAAGAACAACCTGCCCTGGAATCATTATAGCATCTTTTCACAGCTCAATCTGTGAAAAAGAAGCTGTATATTTGAGCTCTCATTGACAGTAGGAGACAGTATCACATTAATCTTTGATGTGGATTGAGAATAAAGATGAATTCATTTAAATAAAGTCAATGCAGCTGTTTTAGTAATGATATGATTTAATCAAGGGGTCAGAGTTTGGCTGTTGTAGTGTTTGCTAGTCAATGTATATTTTTTTAAGGGTTTAGGAAATTGACTTTTCTCTGTCTGCTGCCTTTGACATCACAACTCCGTTGTATAGTCGCTAGTGGAGGATTTGCGACGTTGTGGAGCGATTTGCTTGGCAACATTGTCAGTATGTCACAAGACTCACAATGTTATTTTCATGCATTTCTAGAGTTATACAGTTGAAGTCTGAAGTTTACATACACCTTAGCCAAATACATTTAAACTCAGTTTTTCACAAGTCCTGACATTTAATCGTAGAAAACATTCCTTGTGTTAGGTCAGTTAGGATCACTACTTTATTTTAAGAATGTGAAATGTCAGAATAATAGTAGAGAGATTGATTTATTTCAGCTTTTATTTCTTTCATCACATTCCCAGTAGGTCAGAAGTTTACATAGACTTTGTTAGTATTTGGTAGCATTGCCTTTAAATTGTTTAACTTGGGTCAAACATTTTGGGTATCCTTCCACAAGCTTCTCACAATAAGTTGCTGGAATTTTGTCCCATTCCTCCGGACAGAACTGGTGTAACTGAGTCAGGGTTGTAGGCCTCCTTGCTTGCCCACAAATTTTCTATCGGATTGAGGTCAGGGCTTTGTGATGGCCACTCCAATACCTTGACTTTGTTGTCCTTAATCCATTTTGCCGCAACAAGATGTTGCTTCAATATATACACATCATTTTCCTTCCTCATGATGCCATCTATTTTGTGAAGTGCATCAGTCCCTCCTGCAGCAACGCACCCTCACAACATGATGCTGCCACCCCCATGCTTCACAGTTGGGATGGTGTTCTTTGGGTTGCAAGCCTCAACCTTTTTCCTCCAAACATAACATTGGTCATGGCCAAACAGTTCAATATTTGTTTCATCAGACCAGAGGACATTTCTCCAAAATGTAAGATCTTTGTCCCCATGTGCACTTGCAAACTGTAGTCTGGCTTTTTTATGGCGGTTTTGGAGCAGTGGCTTCTTTCTTTCTGAGCAGCCTTTCAGGTTATGTCGATATAGGACTCGTTTTACTGTGGATATAGATACTTGTCTACCTGTTTCCTCCAGCATCTTCACAAGGTCCTTTGCTGTGGTTCTGGGATTTATTTGCACTTTTCGCGCCAAACTACATTCATCTCGGAGACAGAATGCATCTTCTTCCTGAGCGGTATGTTGGCTGTGTGGTCCCATGGTGTTTATACTTGCATACTATTGTTTGCACAGATGAACATGGTACCTTCAGGCATTTGGAAATTGCTCCCAAGGATGAACTAGACTTGTGGAGGTCCACAATTTTTGATTTTCCCATGATGTCAAGCAAAGGGGCACTGAGTTTGAAGGTAGGCCTTAAAATACATCCACAGGTGCACCTCCAACTGATGCCAATTACCCTATCAGAAGCTAATTGCCTAAAAGCTTGACATCATTTTCTGGAATTTTCCAAGCTGCTTAAAGGCACAGTTAACTTAAGTGTATGTAAACTTCTGACCCACTGGAATTGGGATATAGTCAATTAAAAGTGAAACAATCTATCTTTATACAATTGTTGGAAAAATTACTCATGTCATGCACAAAGTAGATGTCCTAAACTACTTGCCAAAACTGTAGTTTGCTAATATTCAATCTGTGGAGTGGTTAATTTTTTTTTTTTTTTTAATGATTTCAACCTAAGTGTATGTAAACTTCTGACTTCAACTGTATGTAAGGGATCATGTCAATTACATTACAAGGGGATGAGATGGACAATCTCGAGTTTCAAATCTTCATTGATTTTCAAAACCTTGAATCTTTCTTTTGTGGAACACAAAAGGAAATATTTTTCTGTAGTGCTGCAACTAACAATTATTTTGATAATCGATTACTCTGGACTTGGAATCTATTTCAAAAAGAATCAGTTCTTCAGTTTATGAGGTATTGGGAATTGAGAATCGTTCCTGAAGCCTTAACAGCACTAATTCAAAATGACTGCAGCTAAACGATCATAATTTCCTGACTGATTTTGTAGTCAGTCAGCCATCAGTAAATTCGTCTTTTTTTTAAATCTGTTTGAAGCAATCGCATACGCCCTTCAACACATCAGATTGCTGCTTTCCAGACTGATATAGTGTGCCATATTTTACTTTGGGTTAAACTAATAATCAAGTAAAATGCCAAATTTGGGAAAGAAAATTGCCATAAAATAACAACGATGTTACAGCAGGAGAACCAATTCCTAATGTTTTGGGAGCATTCTCTTTGTTATATTTTTAATTACCATAATCTAACATTCCCAGAACGTTGCAGGGAGGGTAGTTTGACAACCTAAATAGATCTAATACAGAATGTTCTCAAATGGTTATTTTTAGGTTTTATTTGTAAAACCATAACCAAACCTTTTCCAGAATGCTGCAGGGAGCGTTTTGTGTGTGACAACCTTAGAAGAACTTATACAGAACGAACTCTAATGGTTATTTTTATCATATATTTCCGTTCACATTTTTCCATTATTTTTCATGATCATTTATTTGATCGTCACGTTGCAGAGAGGGTGATATACAACGTCACAGTGTATGGGATTAGAATGCATTATAATGAACCGATGTAAAAAGCATTCCAGACAAATCTTCCTGCGTCTGATCTATGCGTGTGCATTATATCCGCACGCAATATATTCCCCCACAGAAAGTTGCGCAATCTGGCAATTTAAAAATGAACGGTCATATGAAATCTCATATTCTGGGTGGGCCTGGGTCTAATTTGGGAGGGTCCAGGCCCACCCCAGCCCACCTTTGACTATGCCACTGCTTCTAGATGTGATAGTAAATATTTATCTTATCGATTTGATAAAGATTTGACTCATTATGGAAAAGAACGTGATGTATGAGTGTAACAGAGACGTTTTTTTGTTTATTGACTACAATGAAGAGAAACAGAGATGTCTTTGCGAAACTCTACACAGTGGTAAGAAATGAATTTAATATTAGCCTAGTTAAGGTTAATTAAAGGTTTATTAAATTTTTAATGTCTTTCAATAAATTTCTGGTTTTAAAAACCCTTGACTGTGTTGAAGTCATTGGTTATTTGAAATAATTTACTACAATATGTGTGTATGTCCGTGGTGCTGAGCTACAGTTTTAGGAAACTGAAAAACAAGTTTTCAGTGTTGACGTACAGCAGGGTTGCATAAACAATATATTAGTCTTCCTAAAAGTGTTGTGGATGATTTTAAAGATTATAAAATAAAGTCATTATAATAATTTATCAATAGCTTGTCTGTTTATTGAGGTTGCAGAAAGGTTCTGGAAATTAAGATGTTAGGGGAACCATCATGAACAACCTAAAACAAACAATAGATTTCCGTAAAGGAAACTTTCCTGGAAAACCAAAATTGTAAATTGGGTTGGGTGGGTTGGTTATGTTCATCATGTAAGCTTGCTATTTATCTGGTTACATGACTACTTCCAATTTACACATGCTAGCAGAGCCAAACGACTCCGTACTGGTAATTAACGAGTAGGAGAGGAATTGAACAAGTGTCTATATAGGATGTGCTGAATCCTCAAACCTCAGTATCTTCAATATCTGACCAAGAGCAGGTTAAAAAGTAAAAGTGCTAAAGAGATTCATTAAAATCGTGTGATGTTTCTGAAATCCTCCTGATGAATGTTGAGTGTGTTGTGACTCCAGTACAGCAGGAGGCGGTATGAAGCTCTTTAGTCCGCCGGTAAACTCACTAAACAAAGAAAGAAGAACTCACAGTTGGTTTAGATGTTCAGCTGCTGTGTGTTTGTTTATGTCTTTCATGTTGTGATGTTTATGTGTTGAGATGTTGAAGATGAGTTTGCAGGTGGATCTGATGTGCTGTAAATCAGTAGGAACTGATCTGTCCATGCTGGATATTGATGATTTGATGACAGAAATCTCTCAGCTGAAGAAAGAGGTGGTGTTACTGGAGGCAAAGCTGAGGGAAAGAGGAGATCCACTGAACGGAGAGGTTTGTACAGCTGTTAAATATATCAAGAGTCCAGATGAGAAGGTTTCCTGTCAATCTTCAGTGTGTGTGACTGATGGGACCTCCACAGAATGTCAGGATTCAGTGTGGAGCATCAGAGATCAGAGATCTGAACAGAGATCCAGAAACACACAGGATTCAGAGCTCAGCCTCACTTTACTCTGTTATACTGACACTCAGGAGAGTGTGTGTGACAGTAATCAGGGTGATCAAACCTCCACAGAGTCTCTGGCTTCTGTCTGTAATGCTGGAGAACAGCAGATGCTGCAGATACCATTGAAGATGTGTTCAGTGAAGCTGCTGGACTGCAGGAACCTGATGGAGATGAGAGGAGAAACTACAGCAGAGGAACAGCAGAGTGATGAGGAGGAGGATTTTATTCAACATGACAATCATGATGAAAAAGATAATGATGATGATGATTTTATTCAACATGACAAACATGATAAAGATGAGGATGATAATGATTTTGTTCCTTCAGGTATGTGTCGTCTTTCAATGTTTTTTTCCTTCATTACATGTGAGTTGCTGTTTTTTTTGTTTTTTTTGAAAAAATATTTTTCATCACTCAAGTCACTGGTGTACAGGACAGTCCCCCTCTGGGACGAACCATTTACATTATACAAAAATTGGATAATATACACATAATAGCGTGGTTCTGTGCAGACTTTTTTAATGTCTTACTGACACTGCCAAAATGTATGTAGGAATCACAATCGCAATGGCTTTTTTAAATCCGTTTTCAGCATTGAAGGGTTCTGCAGTTAGAAAACCTTGGTTCTACAGTATAACGATGGTCTCTAAAGGTGGAATAAAAACTACAACCCCTGGCAAAAATGATGGAATCACCACACTTAGAGGATGCTCACACAGCTTTCTTACTTCGTAGCAAATAAAAAAAAAATCACAGATATGACACAAAACAATTTTTTTTAATAGCTGAACATTCTGGCTTCGTGAAACATCTCTCAAACAAATTAAATTACATTATTTTAATTAATGGCATATATTTTTTTCCAGATCAAGTAGTGGAAAATATTATGGAATCACCTTGTAATTTGTATTTCTAAAACAAATACCGGCACAAGTCTAAAAATGCTAGTCTGCAGTTAAAAGAGAGTGCTTACAGACCTTAACAAGCTGTTGGTCTTGGCTAATTGAAAGGAAACATGGTCCCAACAAGAGAGTTGTCAATTGAAACAATGGAAAGGATTATAAAACTATTTCAAGAAGGAAATCCAACACGGAGTGTGGCAAAAGATGTTGGTTGTTCCCAGTCAGCTGTGTCTAAAATTTGGTGCAAGTATAAACAAAATGGCAAGGTTATAAAAGGAAAACATGTGTAGACCAAGGAAGATGTCAAAGCATCAGGATAGAAAACTCAAAGTAATATGCCTTGAAAATAGAAAATGCACAACAAAACAAATGAAAAACAAATGGGCGGAAACAGGAGTTGATGTTTGTGACACAACTGTATGAAATCGGTTGGATGAAATGGGATTTACTTATAGAAAAGCCAAACAAAAACCAGCACTAACACCTAAACAGAAGAAAACAAGGCTCTAGTGGGCTAAAGGGAAGCAATCATGGAGTGTGGATGATTGGATTAAAGGGATATTCAGTGATGAATCATGAATCTGCACTGGCCAAGGCGATGATGCTGGAACTTTTGTCTGGTGCCATTGTAATGAAACACGTAAAGATGACTGCCTGAAGAAAACAATCAAATTTCACCAGTAATTTATGATATGGGGCTGCATGTCAGGTAAAGGACCAGGGGAGAGCGCAGTCATTACCTCAGCAGGCAGAAAATATGTTTGGTGATGATGATGTAATTTTTCAGGATGATAATGCATCTAGCCACAGAGCAAAGAGTATTAAAGCTTTTCTTCAGGAAAGGCATAGCAACTCAATGACATGGCCAACAAACAGTCCGGATCTCAGTCCCATTGAAAATTTATGGTGGAAATGTAAAAAATTGTTCCATGACAAGGCTCTATCTTGCAAAGCTGATCTGTCAACCGCTATTGGAGAAAGTTGGAACCAGCTTGATGGAGAATATTGTTTTTCATTAGTGAAGTCCATGCCTCAGAATTCAGGCCGTCATAAAAGCCAGAGGAGGAGCAACAAAGTACCAACTTTGATTTTTGTTGTTGTTGATGATTCCATAATATTTTCCACTACTTGATCTGGAAAGAAATATGCCATTAATTAAATAATGTAATTTAATTTTTTTGAGGGATGTTTCACGAAGCCAGAATGTCCAGCTATTAAACAAAAATTGTTTTGTGTCATATCTGTGATTTGTTTTTTTGCTATGAAGTAAAAAAGCTGGGTGAACATCCTCCATGTGTGGTGATTCCATAATTTTTGCCAGGGGTTGTATCACTGGCTGGAGTTTGTTGTGCCATGTGACTATGATATTCACAAAGCCAGTTACTTAAGAAGCTGATTTAAAACAGACAGAAAAGACAAGGTATGCATACAGTACAAGTTATCATTACATACAGTAATGGTCAAATAAATTAATCATGTAAGACAATCAAAATTTAATAACAGGTTGTTTGATAAATAAATTGTTTTTAAATGATTGCAGCAATGGAGAACTGCATGTTTGCTGACAAGGTGAAGAGTATGCTAACATTAGTTAAGTCATGACAACTCTTGGAATGATTTAGCACAGTGGTTCTCAATTCTGTTCCTGGAGACATACTGTGATAGCATCTGGATCGAGTATGACATGTTGCAGCTGCACAATTAGACATACAAACAATCCTCCAACAAAGCAAGGAAGCTGCACAAACGCATAACACAAAACACAACCTTCCAACAGTGCAGATCTACCGCCAGGACTTGTGTACTGCTGCTGCTCCAAAGAGCCATGGGCACAGACTGTATGCTATCTAGGTGCTCCTGGCCAGCTTGGCTGAATGACATAATGCTAATGAACTAAATCTCTATGTCTGCTCTGCATTTTAACTGAATGCCTTCAACGGCTAGTGACTTAACTCATATTGTGTATCTGGTAAGTAAGTGACTTAGCCTAGCTATGTGTGGATTCATTTCATCTAATGATCTAAGATAGTGATGTGTGCCAGGCCAGATTTGGCTACAGCTTACCTTGTTAAAGATGTGCTTCTTTGTGTCATGGCCAAAAGCAGATCTTGCCGTGCAAGCTGATAGAAAAAAGCCCTAGCAACCACCTGAGCAAATAGCATTTTCAGAGAAAAACTTGAAGCGTGCTGCAGTGAAACCGGATTATCTGCAAAACTCAGCAATTTAAATGTTAGAAAACGAGACACTTATTATTCATGCAGATTCCTTAAATTTTAATTTTTGGGGGTTGAGGGTGCCTAAGTTGTTACTGTAAAGTTATAAAAATTAGGGCTCTGAAGAGGTTTTATTGTTAAATTATTTATAACATTCAATAAATTGATTTTAAAAACTATTTGCATATTAATCTGCCATTGCTGATTTCCTCCAGCTTAGTTATGAGTATCGGCAAAATCCAATATATGTTTACCTCTACTAGCATCATTTTTTTTGCTGATGCAACTTGGTTTGACATTTTTTATCTAATGCAGCAACATAAAGATTTTTGTTGCCACTCAATGTGGTCAAAAGCTCCAGGTCCATTCTTGTTCAGTTTTTCTTATGTTCCCCCCTCAAGTACAATAATTTTGTCATCCTCTCTGATCACACCCCAACACCCCTATTTTCAGCACATTCATTATAAATGTTTTGTGAGACACAGTTGAAGTCAGAAGTTTACATTCAGTTAGGTTGTAACTAATTTTTTAACGACTCCACATATTTCATTTTAGTAAACTATAGTTTTGGCAAGTCGTATAGGACATCTGTTTTGTGCATTACACAAGTAATTTTTCCAACAGTTGTTTACAGACAGATTGCTTCACTTTTAATTGACTATATCACAATTCCAGTGGGTCAGATGTTTAGAACAGTTAGTTAACTGTGCCTTTAAGCAGCTTGGAAAATTTTCTGGAATTACGTCAAGCCTTTAGGCAATTAGCCAATTAGCTTCTGATAGGCTAATTAGAGTCAATTGGAGGTGTACCTGTGGATGTATTTTAAGGCCTACCTTCAAACTCAGTGCCCCTTTGCTTAACATAATGAGAAAAATTTGTTGTGGACCTCCACAAGTCTAGTTCATCCTTGGGACCAATTTCCAAACTCCTGAAGGAACCACGTTCATCTGTACAAACAATAGTACGCAAGTATAAACACCATGGGACCACACAGCAATCATACCGCTCAGGAAGGAGACGCATTCTGTCTCCTAGAGATGAACATAGTTTGGTGCGAAAAGTGCAAATCAATCCCAGAACAACAGCAAAGCACCTTGTGAAGACGCTCGAGGAAACAGGTAGACGAGTATCTATATCCACAGTAAAACGAGTCCTATATCGACATAACCTGAAAGGCTGCTCAGCATGGAAGAAGCCACTGCTCCAAAACCACCATAAAAAAGCCAGACTACAGTTTGCAAGTGCACATGGGGACAAAGATCTTACATTTTGGAGAAATGTCCTCTGGTCTGATGAAACAAATATTGAACTGTTTGGCCATAATGACCATCGTTATGTTTGGAGGAAAAAGGGTGAGGCTTGCAACCCAAAGAACACCATCCCAACCGTGAAGTATGGGGGTGACAGCATCATGTTGTGGGGGTGCTTTGCTGCAGGAGGGACTGGTGCACTTCACAAAATAGAGGGAATCATGAGGAAGAAAAATTATGTGGATATATTGAAGCAACATCTCAAGACTTCAGCCAGGAAGTTAAAGCTCGGTCGCAAATGGGTCTTCCAAATGGAAAATGACCTCAAGCATACCTCCAAAGCTGTGGCAAAATGGCTTAAGGACAACAAAGTCAAGGTATTGGAGTGGCCATCACAAAGCCCTGACCTCAATCTGATAGAAAATTTTAATTCCAGCAACTTTTTGTGAGAAGCTTGTGGAAGGCTACCCAAAACATTTGACCCAAGTTAAACAATTTAAAGGCAATGCTACCAAATACTAACAAAGTGTATGTAAACTTCTGACCCACTGGGAATGTGATGAAAGAAATAAAAGCTGAAATAAATAATTCTCTCTACTATTATTCTGATATTTCACATTCTTAAAATAATGATCCTAACTGATCTAAGATGGAATGTTTTCTACAATTAAATGTCAGGACTTGTGAAAAAAATTAGTTTAAATGTATTTGGCTAAGGTGTATGTAAATTTCTGACTTCAACTGTAATTACTATCTGACTATTACTTACTCTCATGTTCTATTTACGTAGATGCAGACAAAGGTTCATCTTTTAATGGAGAAACGGCTTCTACACCAAAAGAGCATCTGGCAGCACAGAGTCTTTCCTGCATCACCTGTGAGAAGACATTCAGCTCAAAGGGACATCTAGCGAGACATGAAAGAAGACACACAGAACAGAAATTCTTCAAATGCAGGAGATGTGGGAGCAGCTTTTCTACCGCAGAAGAGAAGAAACTCCATTCAGAAGTGCACAGAGGAAAGGGGTTCCCCTGTGAGCAGTGTGGGAAGGTTTTCTTTGTTCCTTCTCTTCTAAAAGTTCATGTAAAGACACACAGTGATGAAAAGCCTTTCCACTGCAGTGAGTGTGGCAAGTGTTTCAAAACTAAAGGAAACCTTGTTGAACATGAGAGAACACACACGGGAGAGAAACCGTACAAGTGTCCTCACTGTGAGAAGAGATTCACCTACGGAAACTATCTGAAGATACATGTCCGTTCGCACACCAATGAGAGGCCATATCAGTGCAGTGAATGTGGGAAAACCTTTACAAAGTTAGGTTATCTCAAGTCACATCAGAAAATACACTCTGAGGAGAAACCCTATCATTGCTCACACTGTGATAAACGTTTCCGTCAGAAGTCTCAGCTGACAGTCCATGAGAGAACACACTCTGGAGAGAAACCTTACCTCTGCTCTCACTGTGGAAAGAGCTTTTCTGGTCCGGGTCATCTCCAATTACATGTGAGAGTGCACACAGGAGAAAAGCCTTATAACTGCAGTGTTTGTGGGATGAGTTTCTGTAAAAAACAAAACTTAGTAAAACACCAGAGAACACACACTGGAGAAAGACCTTTCAAATGCACTCAGTGTGAGAAAACGTTTGCTCGACCAGATGTCCTGAAAACCCATCTGAGAATGCATACAGGAGAGAAACCTTACAGCTGCTCTATCTGCGGGGAGGGATTCGCTTATTTAGGTAGTTTTAATATTCATAAAAAGAAACATGCTAAAGAACAACCTGCCCTGGAATCATTATAGCATCTTTTCACAGCTCAATTGTGCTCTCATTGACAGTAGAGGACAGTATCACATTAACCTTTGATGTGGATTGAGAATAAAGATGAATTCATTTAAATAGTTAATGTAGCTGTTTTAGTAATGATATGATTTAATCAGAGTTTGGCTGTTGTAGTGTTTGCTAGTCAATGTTTATTTTTTAAAGAGCTTAGGAAATTGACTTTTCTCTGTCTGCTGCCTTTGAAGTCACAACTCTGTTGTATAGTCGCTAGTGAAGGATTTGTGATGTTGTTGTCGAGCGATTCACTTGGCAACATTGTCAGAATGTCACAAGACTCGCAACGTTATTTTTATGCATTTCTAGAGTAAGGGATATGTAAGGGATCATGTCAATTTCATTACAAGGGGATGAGATGGACAATCTCGAGTTTCAAATCTTCATTGATTTTCAAAACCTTGAATCTTTCTTTTGTGGAACACAAAAGGAAATATTTTTCTGTAGTGCTGCAACTAACAATTATTTTGATAATCGATTACTCTGGACTTGGAATATATTTCAAAAAGAATCGATTCTTCAGTTTATGAGGTGTTGGGAATTGAGAATCATTCCTGAAGCCTTAACAGCACTAATTCAAAATGACTGCAGCTAAACGATCATAATTTCCTGACTGATTTTGTAGTCAGTCAGCCATAAGTAAATTCATCCTCTTTTTTTTTTTTTAAATCAGTATGAAGCAATCGCATAAGCCCTTCAACACATCAGATTGCTGCTTTCCAGACTGATATAGTGTGCCATATTTTACTTTGGGTTAAATGAATAATCAAGTAAAATGCCAAATTTGGGAAAGAAAATTGCTGTACAATAACAACAATGTTACAGCAGGGGAACCAATTCCTAAAGTTTTGGCAGCATTCTCTTGTTATTGTTTTAATTACCATAATCTAACATTCCCAGAACGTTGCAGGGAGGGTTTTGTGACAACCTAAATAGAACTAATACAGAATGTTCTCAAATGGTTATATTTGGTTTTATTTGTAAAACCATAACCAAACCAATTCCTAACTTTTTGGGAGCATTGTCTTTGTTTAATTACCATAATCTAACATTCCCAGAACATTGCAGGGAGGGTTTTGTGTGTGACAACCTTAGAAGAACTTAAACAGAACGAACTCTAATGGTTATTTTTATCATATATTTCCATTCACATTTTTCCATTATTTTTCATGATCAATTATTTGATCGTCACGTTGCAGAGAGGTTGATAGACAACATCACAGTGTATGGGATTAGAATGCATTATAATGAACCGATGTAAAAAGCATTCCAGACAAATCTTCCTGCGTCTGATCTATGCGCACACATTATATCCGCACGCACTTTATTCCCTCACAGAAATTTGCGCGATCTGGGAATTTAAAAATGAATGGTCATTGGACCGACTCAATGACAGACAGTCGTTGATTGATTTCCTCAATAAATAATTATTTCTAAACAAGGCTGTAGCCAGGAAATTACTTTTGGATGAGCCTCAATAAAAATGGATGGGCCAAATTTTTGTCCAAATTGTTTTTCTCCAAATTTGATTTGGCAACAGAAAGGCAGCACATTCAGACAGTTCTTTCACACTTTCAGAAAGGAGAATTTAAGCATTTTTAACTATTTTATAAATATATATTTGAAGTAAAAAAAAAAAAAAACGCATTTTCTGTGTGGGCTCGGACCCACCCCAGCCCACCTTTGACTATGCCACTGCTTCTGGATGTGATATTAAATATTTATCTTATCGATTTGATAAAGATTTGACTCATTATGGAAAAGAACGTGTTGTATGAGTGTAACGGAGACGGTTTTTTGTTTATTGACTACAAATGAAGAGAAACAGAGATGTCTTTGTGAAACTCTACACAGTGGTAAGAAATGAATTTAATATTAGTCTAGGTAAGGTTAATTAAACGTTTATTCAATTTTTAATGTCTTTCAATAAATTTCTGGTTTTAAAAACCCTTGACTGTGTTGAAGTCATTGATTATTTGAAATAATTTACTACAATATGTGTGTATGTCCGTGGTGCTGAGCTACAGTTTTAGGAAACTGAAAAACAAGTTTTCAGTGTTGACGTACAGCAGGGTTGCATAAATGATATATTAGTCTTCCTAAATGTGTTGTGGATGATTTTAAAGATTATAAAATAAAGTCATTATAATAATTTATCAATAGCTTGTCTTTATTGAGGTTGCAGAAAGTTTCTGGAAATTAAGATGTTAGGGGAACCATCATGAACAACCTAAAACAAACGTTAGATTTCCATAAAGGAAACTTTCCTTGGAAACCAAAAACTCTGCTCTGGGAACTAAAATTGTAAATTGGGTTTGGTGGGTTGGTTATGTTCATCACATAAGCTTGCTATTTATCTGGTTACATGACTACTTAAAATTTACACATTCTAGCAGAGCCAAACGACTCTGTACTGGTAATTAAGGAGTAGGAGAGGAATTGAACAAGTATCTATATGGGATGTGCTGAATCCTCAAACCTCAGTATCTTCAATATCTGACCAAGAGCAGGTTAAAAAGTAAAAGTGCTGAAGAGATTCATTAAAATCGTGTGATGTTTCTGAAATCCTCATTATGAATGTTTATTGTGTTGTAGTGATGTCCAGTTCATGAACGAATCGTTCTTTTGAACCGGTTCTTTTTAGTGAACGAGTTGAACTAGTTCACCAAATCGGACTGAATCATTTGAAACAGTTCACATCTTGAGTCAACACTGATCCACAAGTTACTCTATCTTAACCTATCTCTCAGATGTGCCTGACACTCCGACTCGAAATGAGCCGATAACCGGGAGTAATATGATCCTTGAACTGGTGATATCTGCTTTTGCCAACTCTTCTTTGCAATAAACCACTCCAACTAGTTCACAAATCGGACTGAACTCTCAGGTTGTAACAGTTCTCGAGTCAACTGTACAGTGAACTGAGAATCGCCTCTTTCTGAGGTGTCCGACATACTGAGAACCGATGAGCTGCTAACATTGAGCATGTGTGTGTGATTAAGGGGCAAAATGTATGTTTCATGTGTATTTTGCTGAACAACAGAGAGTGTAACAAATAAAACATACTGGAAATATGTTTATGACTTGATTGTATTACCATTTTATCAACGTATGAAGATGATCCAGTCTACAACTCTCGAGTCAATAGAACATTGAGTTGTTCGCAGCAGTTCTCGAGTCAACAGTACACTGATCTGAAGACAACAGCTCTTGCGTCAGCAGTACATTGAGTTGTTTGCAGCAGTTCTCAAGTCAACAGTACACTGATCCGAGGACAGCAGTTCTTATGTCAACAGTACACTGATCCGAGGACAACAGTTCTTGAGTCAACAGTACACTGATCTGAGGACAGCAGTTCTTGAGTCAACAGTACATTGAGTCGTTCACAGCAGTTCTCGTGTCAACAGTACACTGATTCAAGGACAGCAGCTCTCGCATCAGCAGTACATTGAGTCGTTCGCAGCAGTTCTTGAGTCAGCAGTACACTGATCCAAGGACAGCAGCTCTCGAGTCAACATTACACTGATCCAAGGACAGCGGCTCTCAAGTCAACAGTACATTGAGTCGTTAGCAGCAGTTCTCGAGTCAACAGTACATTGAGTCGTTCGCAGCAGTTCTCGAGTCAACAGTACACAGATCCAAGGACAGCAGTTCTCGAGTCAACAGTACACTGATCCGAGGACAGCAGTTCTTGGGTCAACAATACACTGATCCGAGGACAGCAGTTCTCGAGTCAACAGTACACTGATCCAAGGACAGCAGCTCTCACGTCAGCAGTACACTTATCCGAGGACAGCAGTTCTCGAGTCAGCAGTACACTGATCCAAGGACAGCAGCTCTCGAGTCAACAGTACACTGATCCGAGGGCAGCAGCTCTTGAGTCAACAGTACATTGAGTCGTTCACAGCAGTTCTTGAGTCAACAGTACACTGATCTGAGGACAGAAGCTCTCACGTCAGCAGTGCATTGAGTCGTTCGCAGCAGATCTCGAGTCAACAGTACACGGATATGAGGACATCAGTTCTCGAGTCAACAGTACACCGATCCAAGGACAGCAGCTCTCGAGTCAACAGTACACTGATCTGAGGACAGCAGTTCTTGAGTCAACAGTACACTGATCTGAGAATAGCAGCTCTCGCGTCAGCAGTATGTTGAGTCGTTCACAGAAGTTCTCGTGTCAGCAGTACACTGATCCAAGGACAGCAGCTCTCGAGTCAACAGTACATTGAGTCGATCACAGCAGTTTGCGAGTCACCAGTACACTGAACTGAGAATCGCCTCTTTTGGACATCAGTGAGCAGCTGATGAGCATGCGTGAACCCAGGACTTGAATGAGGGGATGAAATGTTTCGGTCGAGAGATGTAAACAAATTTTACTATTGAGTATTGTGCATGCAGGTTATATCTGAAGTTGTGATGAGCTGGATTATGGTTTCTGTAAAAGGGTGAGTTGATTAAGACTAGTTTAATACATTTATATGCTTTAAACGTGCAGAACATCCACGTTTGTATATCAGTGTTGATGTTGGGTGCTTTAGGTGCAAAACTTTAATGTAGGATGTATTGTAAGATCACTGAATAAAACACTGATGACAATAAACACCCTTATTATTATAATTTAATTAAATAAAATGTTATAATCTGCAATATGCCCTTACATATGGCCAGGGTTGGGGAGTAACGGAATACATGTAACGGGGTTACGTATTTAAAATACAAAATATATGTAACTGTATTCCACTACAGTTACAATTTAAATAATTGGTAATTAGAATAAAGTTACATTCAAAAAGTATTTTGATTACTGAAGAGATTACTTTGCATTTTATTGTTATTTGTTTCATTTAATATTTAGTCCATTCAGATGGAAAACAATTATCCATATAAAGATGCGATCCAAAGTGCATTTGAACAGCGGTGAAACACTTTCTTATGATGTGTTACATTCATACGAGCAGACAGAGAAGTAAGTTTGAAGTAAGTTTGGAGCAGAAGAAATAGAAATAAACCTTGTGTAAATTGTCAGCTTTACGCTAAGCTAAAATGCTATTTCTAGCCATTTTACATGCACGTTACCAGGCACGATCATATTTTTTTATCAAGAAAATTCATGTTGTATCATTATTTCTTTTTTTCTAGTAAGACCTTTCATATTAGGGCAAAAACTGTATTCTTGATAATAATTTTTGTATTGTTTTCCTTTAAAAATATCTAAAAATTCTTAAAACAAGATCAATTTGATTTATCTTGTTTTAGAAACAACACTGCATAAGATATTTCGGTTTTTCAGAGAATGTATTTTTAACATGTGTATTTTGTCTTACTATACTGGCAATGTTTTTATAGTCAAAACAAGTGAAAAAAATCTACTAGTGCTGAAGAAGTAATCCAAAGTATTTAGATTACATTACTGACCTTGAGTAATCTAACGTGATGACGTAAATGAGCTGGTGAATCGTTTTTGAACCAATACATTGAAACGAACCGTCTGAAAGAACCGGTTCGCGGAAAAGATTCGGACTTCCCATAACTATTGTGTTATGACTCCAGTACAGCAGGAGGCGGTATGAAGCTCTTTAGTCCGCCGGTAAACTCACTAAACAAAGAAAGAAGAACTCACAGTTTGTTTAGATGTTCAGCTGCTGTGTGTTTGTTTATGTCTTTCATGTTGTGATGTTTATGTGTTGAGATGTTGAAGATGAGTTTGCAGGTGGATCTGATGTGCTGTAAATCAGTAGGAACTGATCTGTCCATGCTGGATATTGATGATTTGATGACAGAAATCTCTCAGCTGAAGAAAGAGGTGGTGTTACTGGAGGCAAAGCTGAGGGAAAGAGGAGATCCACTGAACGGAGAGGTTTGTACAGCTGTTAAATATATCAAGAGTCCAGATGAGTCAGTACAGTGATTGTGTTGTGTTTGTCAGGAGCTGGAGAAGGTTTCCTGTCAATCTTCAGTGTGTGTGACTGATGGGACATCCACAGAATGTCAGGATTCAGTGTGGAGCATCAGAGATCAGAGATCTGAACAGAGATCCAGAGACACACAGGATTCAGAGCTCAGCCTCACTTTACTCTGTTATACTGACACTCAGGAGAGTGTGTGTGACAGTAATCAGGGTGATCAAACCTCCACAGAGTCTCTGGCTTCTGTCTGTAATGCTGGAGAACAGCAGATGCTGCAGATACCATTGAAGATGTGTTCAGTGAAGCTGCTGGACTGCAGGAACCTGATGGAGATGAGAGGAGATACCACAGCAGAGGAACAGCAGAGTGATGAAGATGAGGAGGATGATGAGGATTTTATTCAAGACAATCATAATGAAGAAGAAGAACATTATGATGATGATGAGGATTTTATTCATCCAGGTACGTTCCCCCTTCTGTTCTCAAAATAGTCTTTATTCTAAACTATTCATCATTTTGGGAAACCACTGCTGTTTTCTTCCAGATATGTTGTCAGAAACTCTTCTAGTTCCATTTGTGATCGGTTAAATTGTCCAATCTTGTTCGCTCCTCATGCAACCAAGGACTTGACATGAGTTTCATCTTGCTCTCCACAATGCACAACACACAATGCCCATATTCACACCCTTTCTGACATGTTCTAAATAGTTATGTAATATTTGCATTAATATCTGAAGATTGACAGGAGTTATAAACAGCACGATAAAATAACGTAACCTGCATTTAATGAAGCCTGATTGGCATTTTCTTTTATCCTGCATAGTTTTTTTTTTTTTTAGATTTAGAAACAATTTATCTGCCACAGTTGTAATAAAAAGTAGGTCTAATAAATTGTACATATATCACAGTTGATCTTACTATTGTAAAATTGTGATGCATTTTAGTAAGAGTGAAACCTTTATTTTGGTGCATGCTATGGTGTTGATTTGATTGATAACTTTATTGATCCCCCTAGGGGGAAATTCACACGTTACAGCAGCAACACAACCCATATCTTTAAAAATATATATAATTTAAAACTATTAATATAATAATATAATAGATAAAACCAACAAGAACAAAGCAAAACAACTGACAATAAACAATATTGCACCAACCCAAGCACTACATCATAATAATATTACACCAGTAACAAAACAATCATGTAAATAATTGTACAATCTTATGGCAGATGGCAAAAAAGACTTTCTGTAACGCTCTTTTGAGCAACGAGGATGAATTAACCTTGCTCTGAACATGCTGCCCAGAGCCCGCACTGTCTCGTGTTGTCTCTTCCTCCTCAGAACTGTTTAGCATGTTGGGGCCGTGTACGGTTTGAGAGGTTTGACTGCCTCCATAGCACTTTAAACTAAACAATTATCTTAAAAATTAAAATGGGTCACATTCAGTATTGTGGTTTGCACCGCGATATCAAGAGAAGCCCTGTTGATGCCCGCGTGTTCCAGAGATACAACAAATTAGAGCAGAGCAGATGGCGCGATTGGTTCTTTTATGCCCCGTGACACATTCACACAAAAACCAGGCTTTAATCACACCACAGAAATATAGTGTTGCAGATGATCAACATATTTAGCATGTATAAAACGGCGTACGCGAGATTATCATTAAAGCTGTCTCGCTGGACCGAAATATAGCTTGGGCGGCCACCAAAAAATGTCAGTGGAGGGACAATGATTGTTCTTTACCTGCTGTCCGCAACCCTATACGAACAGACTTGCGACCCACCAGTTGAGAAACAGTGGTACAGTGGCAAGAAAAAGTATGTGAACCCTTTATAATTAGCTGATTTTCTGGTTTAAACTGGTCATAAAATGAGATGTCATCTTCATCAAAGTCACAAGTATAGACAAACACTTGTGTGTGCTTAAGATAACAACACACAAACAACTATAATCTTTCATGTCTTTATTGAACACATCCCATTAAACATTCACAGTGCTGTGGAAATGTAAGTTTGATTTAATAACTGGTCGATCCTCATTTGGCTGCAATAACCTCAATCAAGTGTTTCCTGTAGCTGTGGATTAGACCTGCACAACGTTCAGAAGGAATTTTGGACCATTCTTCCTTACAGAACTGCTTAAGCTCAGACATATTCTTAGGATGTCTGGTGTGAACGGCTCTCTTGAGGTCATTCCACAGCATCTCTATTGGGTTATGATCTAGGCTCTGACTGGGATTTTCTTTTTTTGAAGCATTTCTGTAGTGGATTTACTTCAATGTTTAGAGTCATTGTCCTGCTGCATCACCCAACTTCTACTGAGCTTCAGCTGGCACACATCCATTTTTCCGGCAGTCCAGGCCCCGAAGCAGAAAAGCAGCCCCAAATCATGATGCTCCCTCCACCGTACTTCACCGTTGGGATGATTATTTCACATTTGTATGCGGTGACCTTTTAGTAGTGCTGCATGTTCTTCCCAAACAATTCAGCCTTAGTTTCATCAGTCCACAAAACATTTTCCAGTAGTGTTGTGGAGTGTCAAGGGGTCTTTGGCAAATTTCTGACACGCAGCAATGTTTTTGTTGGAAAGAAGTGACTTCCACCAAGCCTGTTTAATGTTTTCTGTATAGTAGACTCATGAACAGAGATGTTAACCAGGTCCAATGATTCCTTCAAGTCTTTAGCTGTCACTCTAGGGTTCTTTTTTACCTCATTGATCATTCTGCGGTGTGCCCTTTGAGTCATCTTGGCCAGACAGCCACTTCTAGTGAGAGTACCCACAGTACTAAATTGTGTCTATTTATAGAAAATTTGTCTAACTGATGACAGATGAATATGTAAGCTATTCAAGTTAACTTTGTAACCCTTTCCAGCTTTATGCATCGTAGGTCTTCTGAGATATCTTTTTTGCGAGTCATGATCCACGTCAGCAGGTGCTTCTTGTGAATAGCAAAGTCAAAATGTTTGAGTGCTTTTTATAATTTAAAGTAGCTCTAACCCACACCTCCAATCTCGTAGCCTAGGTATTCACATACTTTTTACAACCTACACTGTGAAACTTCTAATAATGTTTTCAATATGTTCAAGAACAATACAATAATTTGTTAAGTTAATACAGATTGTGGTTGTTCATTTTTATAACTATAACATACTTTTCCTTGCCACTGCATAATGCAAATCTCATACCTGCTTGTCTGTCAAATAAATCACCTTAAAGAACAGCTCATATTCTTCACATCTTTGCAAATGCAATGCATCAATAGAAGACAAACGCAAGCGTCGTTCTGTGTGTGTAAATTTTGTTGGTAAATCCAAAGAGACAAACTTCAGTACTTCTCTTAACACAGTGAAGTTGTCTTGAGTTGTTACCTTGTTACAGTGATAAACAGCTGTCTCTTGAACTCACGTTGATGAAGCAGTCGGACCGTGGTTTGGACACAAATAATATGATGTGAGCAGAGACCACTGGGGGAGGAAACGAAACCGGGTTCGGACCAAGTAATCTAACCAAATTTGAAAGCACCCTAAAAACATTTCTTAAGACCCCTGCATTAGGAGTTGCGTCCATTTGTGCTTGAACACAAGAACACGTCCTCATCTTGTGCTGTCTGCTGTCAGTATGTGTTTTGTTGCCTGTACAGCTGGAGTTGCGCTTACTCCCCCTGCTCTCCGAGACTCGTAAAAACATGAAGGTGGTTCCTAGAGATTAAATTGCTCCTATGGTTAAAAAAAAAAAAAAAAGGGAAAAAAAGTTTTTACAACCTTGGAGCTTGTTTAATTGCCTTATGTAAAGTTAGACTAACATGTCTTTTATACAGTATTTATACTGTATATAGCCTATATATTATACCAGATAACTTTTTTTTATTATTCACCAGATAAAGTTGGAGATGCAATGTGCTAACGGGGGTTTCTATAAAGTCTCATGTTTCTTTGCATGCCCTCACTTCAATTTAGAACACTTGATTATCTAAACAAAATAACAAAATATGCTTTGAATTGAGGATAAAAATATGGATGGATATTGTCAATTATGACAGATATGGATGCAGCAAAGCCTCATGATGTGTCAGTGGTTGTTTACATTTCACTTTCAGTGGCTTTTGGATTAATTATAATGTGATAGAATTATCATCTTACTTTTATGTACTGTCATATTCCTTGTAGATGCAAACAGTGGTTCATCTTCTGATGGAGAAACAGCTTCTACATCAAAAGAGAGTCTGACAGCATCTGACAAAAGAGTTTTGCAGGGACGTTTAACGAGATATGAGAGAAAACACAAAAAAATGAAATTCTTCAAATGTAGGACATGTGGGAGCAGCTTTTCTACCTCAGAAGAGAAGAAACTTCATTCAGAAGTGCACAGAGTTAAGAAGGAGTTCCCCTGTGAGCAGTGCGGGAAGGTTTTCTTTTCTCCTTCTCTTTTAAAAACTCACGTGAGGACACACAGTGGTGAAAAGCCTTTTCAATGCAGTGAATGTGACAAGTGTTTCAGCACTAAAGGAATTCTTGTTACTCATGAGAGAACACATACAGGAGAGAAACCGTACAAGTGTCCTCACTGTGAGAAGAGATTCAGCCACAAGCCTCATGTGAAGAAACATGTCCGTGTGCACACCAATGAGAGGCCGTATCAGTGCAGTGAATGTGGGAATACATTCAGGCAGTTAGATAGTCTAAAGTCACATCAGAAAATACACTCTGAGGAGAAACCCTATCAATGCACACACTGTGATAAACGTTTCCGTCACAAATCTCAGTTGATAGTCCATGAGAGAACACACTCCGGAGAGAAACCTTACCTCTGCTCTCACTGTGGAAAGAGCTTCTCTGATCCATCTCATTTCAAATTGCATCTAAGAGGGCACACAGGAGAAAAGCCTCATCACTGTAGTGTTTGTGGGATGAGTTTCAATCGACACGATACCTTTAAAAAGCACAAGAGAATACACACTGGAGAAAGACCTTACAAATGCACTCAGTGTGACAAAACGTTTTCTCGACAAGGTATCTTGAAAACCCATCAGAGAATGCATACAGGAGAGAAACCTTACAGCTGTTCTATCTGTGGGGAGAGATTCACTTATTTAGGAAGTTTAAATACTCATCAGAAGAAACATGCTTAATGTCAAGAACCATCATAGCATGTTTTTCATGGTGATGAAGTAGGTCTTTATTAAGTTGACTTCTACAGGTAAATACATTTTAACACCAAAAGAGTTTCAAAACACTTAGTAGTCCATACAAAAACACAAAAGTACTAAGGCATAATCAGTTTTTTTGGACCTGTACCATTTTCTAGTAGCACTATCTAAATACAATGGTATATACATATAGTATACAATCACTGAGCACTTTATTAGGAACACTATACTAATACCTGCCTCCCTTTGGTCTCAAAACAGCCTCAATTCTTTGTGGCATGGATTTCACAAGATGTTGGAAACATTCCTTTGAGATTCTGGTCCATGTTGACATGATTGCATCACGTAATTTCTGCAGATTTGTCAGATGCACATTCATGCTGCGAATCTCCCGTTCTTCCACATCCCAAATGTGTTCTATTGGATTCAGATCCGGTGACTGGGAAGGCCACTGAAGAACAGAGAACTCGTTGTCATGTTCATGAAACCAGTTTGAGACGACTTTTGCTTGGTGACATGGTGCATTATCATGCTGAAAGTAGCCATTAGAAGATAGGTAAATTGTGGCAATGAATGGAAGCACATGATCAGCAACAATACTGAAATAGGCTGTGGCATTCGAGCGATGATTGATTGGTATTAACTGGCCTAAAGTGTGGCAAGAAAACATCCCCACACCATTACACCACCACCACCCTGGACTGGTGACACAAGGCAGGTTGGGTCCATGGATTAAAGCTGTAGGTGATAAATTCTGACCCTACCATCTGTGTGCCTATGTAGAAATAGAGATTCATCAGACCAGGCTATGTTTTTTCAGTTTATAATAGTCCAGTTTTGGTGAGCTTGTGCCAACTGCAGCATCAGCTTTCTGTTCTTGGCTGACAGAAGTGGAACCCAACGTGGTCTTCTGCTGTTGTAGCATATCTGCCTCAAGGTTCGACATGTTGTGCATTCTAAGATGCTATTCTGGTCACTATAATTGTACAAAATGGTTATCTGGGTTACCATAGCCTTTCTGTCAGCTCGAACCAGTCTGGCCATTCTCTGTTGACCTCTCTTATCAACATGGCATTTCCATCCGTAGAACTGCCGCTCACTGGATGTTTTTCGTTTTTGGTACCATTCTGAGTAACCTCTAGAGACTTGTGTGTGTGAAAATCCCAGGAGATCAGCAGTTACTCAAAACAGCCCATCTGGCACCAACAATAATGCCATGGTCGAAATCACTGAGATCACATTTTTTCCCCATTCTGATGGATAATGTGAACATTAACTGAAGCTCCTGACCCGTATCTGCGTGATTTTATGCATTGCAGTGCTGCCACACGATTGGCTGATTTGATGATCGCTTGAATAATTAGGTGTACAGGTCTTCCTAATAAAGTGCTCAGTGAGTGTATAAATATGGTAACCATATATCAAAATATAATGGTGGTACTATGGTATTCTTTGAAGTACTTGGAAGAACCATGTCAATACAGACTGGTTCATAAATATGGTAGTTGTAAATCAAAGTACCATGGTATTACCATCTGATACCACCAGATATAACAGTGTTATTGCCCAGGTGTGCTCACACACACACAAGGAATTTGGCCTCTGAACAGAAGCTTCCAGTACATATGGAAAAAGAACAGCTAGACACAGAATTACTGGATGAGATGAATTGTATATACAGTTCGTAGAGTTGTTATATACAGAAATGTGCAAAATAAATTGTTCAAATGGGTTTGTACAGGTAGTAGTATAAATATGAAAAATAAAATGTAAAAATATTGATTTTGCATATTGAAAACATGGGTTTGTGTAGGTAGCATGTATAAATATGAGTTTACATCTTTTTTTTTTTACATGCATATACATTTATATTGCTCCATACTGTATTGGACTATACTAAATTATACTGTACAATGGCTTTGATAAAGTCATAGTATACTCTAAGTCTCTTTAGGACAGTATATTCTGTGCATCTGGTTAAAAAAAAATTAAGTAGTTTAAATGTAGCAAGCTACTTTTGGAATGTAGCTTGTAGTGTAACTTGCAACTTCCTCTATAGCTTTTAGCTTAGCTTAACTAATTTTTTTGTTGAGTAGTTGGTAACTTAGCTAGCTACATTTGAGTAGCTTGCCCAACACTGGGGATGAGATATTTCCCAATTAATCACATTTCCGAATTTCAGCTGCTGGCTCGAGGCACACCTAAATGTGAAATCTGCTCAAATTTGCTACGATAGCGCTGCCGCTGTGTTTATACGCAACTTTTGCTGTCAAACTTTTTAAGTACCAACTTTGTAAACTTTGCTACCAGAATTGTGCTGCATTTTACGAAATTCTACATATAGTTTTCTTTAAATGCTTCAATTAATCAGTAGTCTAATACTTTTTTTTTTTTTTTTGAGTTGTAGATGTGTAATGTCTCTATACATTTGATGATCTCTTTGAAATTTGTGTAATTTCTGTAATAATGTACAGTCGGCCAGACTTATGCCATGTCTGTGTGACATCTATGCTTATTGTTACACAACTTTTTGCCAGATAAATGAATAAATGGACATGAAATATTGATTAGAAGTTGAAATGATTTAATTAGCTTACTTGTCGAGATGGCAGAGTGATGCAAGAGAAGGACAGGAGCACATACAGTTGAAGTCAGAAGTTTAAATACACCTTAGCTAAATATATTTAAACTCAGTTTTTCACAATTCCTGACATTTAATCATAGAAAACATTCCCTGTCTTAGGTCAGTTAGGCTCACTACTTTATTTTAAGAATGTGAAATAGTAGAGAGAATAATTTATTTCAGCTTTTATTTCTTTCATCATATTCCCAGTGGGTCAGCAGTTTACATACACTTTGTTAGTATTTGGTAGCATTACCTTTACATTTTTTAACTTGGGTCAAACGTTTTGGGTAGCATTCCACAAGCTTCTCACAATAAGTTGCTGGAATTTTGTCCCATTCCTCCAGACAGAACTGGTGTAACTGAGTCAGGTTTTTAGGCCTCCTTGCTCGCACATGCTTTTTCAGTTCTGCCCACAAATTTTCTATCGGATTGAGGTCAGGGCTTTGTGATGGCCACTCCAGTACCTTTACTTTGTTGTCCTTAATCCATTTTGCCACAACTTTGGAGGTATGCTTGGGGTCATTTTCCATTTGGAAGACCCATTTGCGACCGAGCTTTAACTTCCTGGCTGATGTCTTGAGATGTTGCTTCAATATATCCACATAATTTTCCTTCCTCATGATGCCATCTATTTTGTGAAGTGCACCAGTCCCTCCTGCAGCAAAGCACCCCCACAACATGATGCTGCCACCCCCATGCTTCACAGTTGGGATGGTGTTTTTTGGCTTGTAAGCCTCACCCTTTTTCCTCCAAACATAACGATGGTCATTATGGCCAAACAATTAAATTTTTGTTTCATCAGACCAGAGGACATTTCTCCAAAAAGAGCAGTGGCTTTTTTCTTGCTAAGCAGCATTTCAGGTTATGCCGATATAGGACTCATTTAACTGTGGATATAGATACTTGTCTACCTGTTTCCTCCAGCATCTTCAATTTCAAGTTTTATTAGTCACATACATAACCGTACACAGTACGACATGTAGTGACATTCTTGGTACGACTTTTCTCCCCACAATTTACGATAAAATAAATATATATAGATGAGTAAAAATAGAAGTAAAAAAAAAAATTATTATTACAATAAAAAATGTTAATATTGCTTCAAGTGTGTGGTGTTGAACAGTGAACCTAGTCCTGTTGTTGTCCTTGGTTTAGGACACGGATGGCCTGGGGAAAGAAGCTCCTTCTCATTCTCTCTGTTTTGGCCATCAGGGAGCGGAAGCGTTTCCCTGACCGCAACAAAGAGAAGAGTCCATTATTAGGATGGCTGAGGACTTTCATGATCTTCCTGGCTTTGGTCCAGCATCGTTTGCTATAGATGGACTGCAGGTCAGGGAGTTTGATGTGGGTGATGCGCTCAGCTGATCGCACCACTCTTTATAGAGCCAGTCTATCTTGTTTTGTGCAGTTTCCAAACCAGGCTGTGATGTTTCCTGTCAGGATGCTCTCAATGGTGCAGGTATAAAAGTTTTTTTAGCACCATAGAGGGCAGTTTAAGGTCCTTTAAGCCCCTAAGGTGGTAAAGATGCTGACGGGCCTTCTTCACCATGGTGTTAATGTGGCAGGTCCATGACAGATCATGTGAGATATGTATGC
Source organism: Myxocyprinus asiaticus (assembly GCF_019703515.2). Classification (NCBI taxonomy): domain Eukaryota; kingdom Metazoa; phylum Chordata; class Actinopteri; order Cypriniformes; family Catostomidae; genus Myxocyprinus; species Myxocyprinus asiaticus. Next base: position 1,229,152 of record NC_059350.1, read on the forward strand.
CAAGATATCGGAAACTGTCCACTCTCTCCACTGTGGCCCGTTGATCATAATGGGGTGGTAGTTCCTCGCCTGCTTTGTGCTGAAGTCCACTATCAGCTCCTTTGTCTTGCTGACATTCAAAAGGAGGTTGTTCTCCTGGCACCAGTCCTCCAGGCCTTTGATCTCCTGCAGATAGGCCCTCTCGTCATTATCAGAGATCAGGCCCACCAAACAGTGTTGTCGGCAAACTTGACAATGGTAGTAGAGTTGGAAGTGGCCACACAAACTACGTTTCCATCAAAGGACATAATATTTTTCCATTTAACTCTTGCGCATAAACTCTATGTCGATACATCAAATGTCGTGGAAAACTGGTTTGGAAACACTTTTTGTCAATTGGCATTAATGCAAAAATGTAGTGTCACATGACAGAGTTTACCCCAATCGTTGCCTGTGTTAATCATGAGGACAAGGTTTACATCCTTGAAAGCCAATATATTGTACGTGATTATGGATTGATCTGAACGGCATAAAGCCTCATATCATTCACATCAACAAGTGCATGGAGAACAAATGAATGGCCACTGTTTGTGATTAATTTAATCGCGGTAGACATCCGTTTATTTATTAAAGTTGCTTTTTCACACCATTCAAAATAATAGACAGCAGTCATGGAATTAGCCCACAATACAAAAAAAAATAAAAAAATTCTGTGCACAAAGATGTTTTAAATTTAAAATAAATACACAATACTAGGAGAAAAGCTTCAGTGTGCTTTTTTGGAACACGAACATATAGCCCAATTCTATGAAATTATTGTTTAGCTTTTGAAAAAATGCTGGCAAAATTCCCTGTATTAAATTAAATAAATTAGCCTACCAAACGAAAAATGCATTAAATTAAAAAAATAAATTTCCATATTTTTAGACCTATATATGCCTTTTCTTTACACAAACTTAAATTAGCCGTACCCTGTTCTGTAGACGAATAAAGTCGGCTGTATGACATTTTCTACACTTCAAGACTATAAACTATCAGAACTATTTGTCCAATGAGTTCACTTTCAGAAAACGAGCTTTTGAACCTTTTAATACTTTTTTATCTAACCCTCTTTACCTCGGATCACATTTGCTGAGCTACTTCAGAAAATGTAAATTGCATTATGACGTTAAAATTAATTTGAGATGACAATCAAGTTCAGTTGGTCATTAAAAGTTGCTGGACAAATATGCGGGACATAATGCAGTTGTGATGGCGATGCTTTAGATTAGACGATTGTTCAAAACAGCCTATTGAAAATCAGGAATGTATCATAAACACTGATATTACACTGCATCAGTTTTTCTTTAATAGTTGTGCACACAGCATATACACATCGATGGATGATACTTATACTAAGACCGAAAGTTCCCCCACTACTTGGTGCAGGATGCTAGCTTGAACAGGGCCATGACGATTCGTTTTCGAGTCGGAACCGGTGACAACCTGCAATAGGCACAACATCAGGACCAATATTACAGTCCTATCAGAAGGGCAACTGCTCCATTTTGATTGCAATTCCTCATCTTCTGATTGCATTTATTTGTGAATTAAAATGACAGTAAGCTGGCTAATTTCAATGAATTGTCTCAATACTCTCCCCATTTTACCAAAACTTCGGAGGAAAAAACTGGCAGGCGATTTATGTATAAACACACATTTCTGAATGGAAACGACTTCAGGGCAGATTTCTTTTGCGCTAAATCAAAACTTATGCGACAAAGTGTTTTTTTAGACATGACGTCATCATGCACACCATTTTTATCGATAAAAGGCCATTTGAATGGAAACAGGCAGAAGACGGCAAATTTCACAAAAACATTTTTACGCATTTTCACTTTGTCGATAACGAAAAAGCGCGAAAAGTGGATGGAAACTAGGCTACAGTTATAAGTGTACAATGAGTACAGCAGGGGGCTTAGAACACAACCCTTGGGGGATGCAGTGCTGAGGATGGGGGGGGGGGATGGGGGGGTGAGACATGTCTGCCCACCCTTACTGCTTGTGGCCTGTCAGTCAGGAAGTTGGAGATCCACTGACACATAGATGGGCTAAATCCTAGGTCCTCCAACTTGGTGGTGAGTTTAGAATTATAGTATTTTTTTCTCCCAATTTGGAATGCCCAATTCCCAGTGTGCTTTTAAGTCCTCGTGGTCACGTAGTGATTTGCCTCAATCCAGGTGGTGGAGGATTAATCCCAGTTGCCTCTACGTCTAAGACGTCAACCCGTGCATCTTGTTGAGATGGCTTGTTGAGCGCGTTGCCACGGAGACATGGCGCATGTGGAGGCTTCACGCCATCCACCACAGCATCCACGCTCAACTCACCACGCGCCCCACCGAGAATGAACCACATTATGGCGACCACGAGGAGGTTACCCCATGTGACTCTACCCTCCCTAGCAACCGGCCAGTTTGGTTGCTTGGGAGACCTGGCTGGAGTCACAGGAATTATAGTATTAAAAGCTGAACTGTAATCAACAAACAGCATTTTAACATAATTTCCCCTCCTCTTGTCCAGATTATCTAGGACTGTGTGGAGGAGATGTGTGATGGCATCGTCCGATGATCCAGGGTATCAGGTAGTGAGGAGGTGATGAAGTCTCTGACCAGTCTTTCAAAGCACTTCATCACAGTTGAGGTCAGTGCTACAGGACGATAGTCATTAAGGCAGGAAGATTGGGGTTTCTTCAGGACAGGAACAATGATGGACTGTTTCAAGCAGGTTGGAAGTACTGACTGTTCCAGGGAGAGGTTGACTATCTCTGTGAACACTGGTGCTAGCTGATCAGCGCACGCTCTGAGGACCCAACCTGAGATTCCATCTGGTCCTGCTGCCTTCCCGATGTTCACTCTCCAGAAAGCCTTTCTCACGTCGCACTCTGTGATGGTGAGCGCATTTCCAGCGTTAATGCTTTCCGCATCTTCACAAGGTCCTTTGCTGTTGTTCTGGGATTGATTTGCACTTTTTGCATGAACATGCACAAGTCACGAAATGAATCAGTGTGTCTGATATCAACATGAGGGACAGATTTGAGAGGCGTGCATGCACGCACATTAGAATCTCAGTTACAGGAACTGCACTTAAATAACTTAGAATTCTGCTCTGAACATCATGGTTGCTTATAATTAAGAGAAACTCTGCGCTGGTTTTTAGCACCTTCTCTTTGTTTACTTTTTGAGCTTTATTATCATTCAGTAATACATAGACTGATGAAGACTTCTAACAAAGCTTCAATTCTGCTGCACATCATCATGGGCTGACATCTTTCCAATGAGAGGATCCAGTTGCTCTCTTTCTGTCTGTTCAGTCAGAATATTTCAGATGTCAGCTCCATACATCTGGAGATTTAGGCCTGTCCTAATCCATCTAATGCAAACGAATCAAACATGAATGAAACATAAATTTGGGCTACGTTTCCCCTCACAGGCCATGGTGAACTAGCTATTCTTTGTTGTGCCTTAACAAGTGGGAAAATTCTTAGATTTCAGATTATGCAAAAATCTGAGTTTAGGAAGACAAAAATGTCTTAGTATGCAGTACTTAGTATGATGTGTTATTTCTACTGGAAGTAAGAAAATGACTGTAGCTGGAGATTTTAATTATGACTGCTTTAGATAAAATGTTTTTTTTTCCCTTTCCTTTCTCCCAAAACATCCCATCTTGTTCAAAGAAACATTCGTAATGCGTTCGGAAGTTTGGGCCGTGCACATTTTGCAGTTAAAGTTGTTTTTAAATATGTTAAAATTGTATTTCGTTTTTTATTATTTATATTTATATATATATATATATATTTATATAATATATATATATATATATATATATTTTTTTTTTTTAAAGAAGCAAACCTTTCAGATCAGTACTGTCAAATAAATAGAGTGCAACAGTGCCTGTCCACTTTTTCAGCCGTCTGGGTTCCGGAAGTATTTTTCCCATTCATTTTTTACATAGACTTTTTTTATAAAATCCTTCATAAAAGAGTTGTGTGCCATGAACCAGACCAACCAGCGTCAAGGTGAATCACAACATTATAAACTTTGTTTTGAGGCTAAATAGTATTTGAAAATCAGACAATAAGACAAAGATACAAGACTGTGTACTTACCGTCTTTCATGAGGGCATGGACTACAATCCCATGAAGCATTGCGAATGATGTCATTTGAATAAAAAACAATGGGAATATATAAAATGATTTATGTTAGGTTGTTGATTATAAGTATGGAAACAGTATATTTTACGTTTATTGCAAAATATTCTGATATGTACAAATATATAAGTAGTTTAAGGGTGAAGGGAGACCGACTCGATTATGTCATTCACAGTTTGTCATGGGAGTGCACGGTTGCTGCTGGACTTGTTTCACTGGTTTCGTTGGACGTGGTTCTCTGATTGGTGGATCTTTCTCTGCTGGATCATGGGTAATGTAGTTGAAATAACGTGGAAAGACGGCTTAATTGGAAGTTTACACCATCGATGAACAACCTCGTAGCTCACGGTAGGTCTGTCTTTAAAAGTTGAAAGTCATTGAAAGTTAATTCATCTATGGGATAAATGAATGGGATTTTTTCTTCTGGAACCAGCCTGTGCTCTATTAACGTAAAGGACTGTCAAGGCATATTTAGTTTTATTCAGCCAGATATCAAAGTTTTTACATCAGCGATACAACAAAGGTGACTTGCTTGGATACAAATTGGCTAGTGTACGCTTATTATTCTGAACTTAACGAATATTAATGTCAATATTTCACTGACTCACTTTTCAGATTTTTTGAGCAGTGCATGCCAAATTCTGACTTGTTTGAAACAGTTGCAAATTTCTAACTTTATTTTTAGTTATAGCGAAGTTTACCAAGTTTTGTTAAATTTGGACTTCGAAAGAAAATATAACAGTATATTTTGCAAGAAAAAGTTTTCAGATGTCTAGGTCTTGCCTATTGAATGGTTATATGGTTATAGCACCACCTAGTGGTTTAAAGCTGCTAATGCATAATTGCCGCAGCAACCTGCGGTAAACAGGCCATTCTGGATGAGTACAAAATGTATTTGTAAAGTTATGCAAAAATGTAAGCGCACCATGTATCTCACACTCAACATTATTTCTGAAAGAACACATCACTGAATGAAAGATTCTGCAGTATAATGCACATTACATCAGGACAGAAATTTGCATTCATCAAAGCATTTCATGTGGTCTTTAAATGTCAGATTGCCTCAATACAAATTTTTCTCTGTTTCTCTGTATTTAGTGATGTTGGAGGTGAACGACTCTGAGTGGTCTCACTCCCTTCTTTGCTGGTGAAGTTCTAGCCAAGACTGTAAACTCTCTGTCAGCTCGAAATCTGGATGTGCTTCTGGCTTCATCTCCTGACAATCCTCCCACCATCACACACAACAAGGGCTTTAACGGTCTGTACTGTGTGTTTGTAAAGTTTTTTCTTTGTTTAGGACACTATAATCTATTTCTTTAGCGATTGAAATACTGTGTATTGTACGTGTATGTGTGGGTTAATAAAAAGCAGGTAAATGTCTCCACAAGTCTGTAGACATATTTCAAATGTTGCAACATTTCTCACTCTCTCTCTGTTTTTGGCACAACCATTGTGACATAATTTTCATAATACATTTTCCTTTACCGTAATGCTAGGAGGTCCACAGAACATAAAAAAGCACATTGGGAATTGGCCATTCCAAATTGGGAGAAAAAATAAATAAATAAATAAATAAATAACATTTTTGCTGCAGGTGTTCAAAATATAAAGCTGCAGATGTTACATAATGAACTGTAGATGTTTGAATTAAGAAACTCAAATTAGCTTTGAATAACAACATCTACCAAATGAATAGAAATAAATCTCTTATCCTGTGAAACTCTTGAGGTCTCTGTAAGTATATGATGGTGTTACTGTATTGTAGCTGTTTTATTTTCTCTCATTCACCAGGTGTGAGGTGTAAAGCAGGAATGGCTGCCATAGCTGACGTGATGAATGACTTTGACTGTGATAAGTTTGTACGAGATGTGCAGAGCACCCTTCCCTCTTACGCTTGTCCCGTCTTCTTATGTCTTTCACCTGAGACGGACAAAACAGTTGAGAGAGAGACATTCATACATGTATGACATCATATCGTCAGTGACCCACCTGATATCACAGGTGGGTCACTGAGAAGTACAACAAACTTGACCATTGTGAAATGTAATTTATATGAGGCGGTTCACATTTACATCCGAAAGGAGATTTATCTAAATAGAAGGGAACATATACTGTCTTAATCGTTTAATACATCAGTGTAATGTTTTTCAAATCATCCCACAGGTTGGATTGGACTTCTCTGCACACCACATGTTTGACACCCCTGGTCTAAACTTATTGTACTGTATATTTGTATATTATTTACTGTTCACCATGGCTATGATGATATAATTTTGTCTGAGTAACACATAAAATATATACATATATTATGAGTCTTGCATGACTAAACATGCACGCATACCTGTAAACTGTCTGTAAACTCCTGTGACATGAAAGAGTGGCCTCTCAATTCTAAACCATCTAGCGAGTAAATTTCCTGTTTCTCACAAGACACTAGTCTTGACACAGAGATACAGAAGAGCCAAATCTGACCCCAAATCCAGCATAGAGGGGTTCAGTGAATGTGTTATTGAATGTGTGTAAGTGTGTGAGTGTGTGTGTGTCAGAGACGCTGTAAAAGGACAGAGTGCCGGCCGACCAGTCCAGATACACTCCAACTCTATTAGAGCGAGGTGAAGGGACAGATATGTTACTGCTGTTATTATTGTGCCAGATAGTGAATCTGTTATCAATGCAGTTCAGATTCCAGGACTTTTCAGTGGATCCAAACTCACAGTCATCTCTCAATCCTTTTCTGTTGATTCCTTTATATGACACTGATATTTCAGCCTCCCACCAGCCGCTCCATTCAACCTCCCAGTGACAGCGTCCAGTCAGACTCTCTCTACACAGAACCTGTTCATAGTGCTCAAATCTTTCAGGATGATCATGATATGGCTGTTTGTCTCTCAAAAATGTCACCTTTTTGTTCTCCTCAGACAGAATGAGATGAGTGTTTGCTGTGTTTGGATCCAGTGTGAGATGACAAAAATCTGAACATAATGAGAGAAATTAGTGATGAGAACACATTCACACTCAATGAATTTAGTGGTTCTCTATTAATGTTCTGGGGACCCACAGCACTTCACATTTTGTATGCCTCCCTTATCTGACACCCAGTTTGGTCCATCAATGCCTCGTTTTGATTTGTGAATAAACTGCATTTGAGTCGATGTTTGTTACAGCATTGTAGCAATTCCCATGTTACTGTCTCCTTAGAATAAATCACTTGTTTTTGCATTTCTCATTTCCTGTAAATGTAGTAAAAGTCTTTGTGTTTGTTTTTGTAGACCTACATTTTTTTAGTCCTGCGGTAATCATTAAGTCCCCTCCATACTGCACACTGTTTAAAAAAACACATTATTTATTAACACATACTCTTATCAACAATAATAGCTCCACAATATATATTATCAGCCGATAACTGGGAAAATCTAAATATTATTATTGCACCAATACTGGATTTACTGCTGATATGTGCACCATGTTACATTTTAACTGGTTACTTACAGCAGATGATCCAGATTAAATCAAACACATCATAACACAATGCATAGATCTTGACATATTACACACAGTAAATATTACACCATGTACACAGAGATTTGTGTTTGCATTGTATCCTTTTATGCAATGTTTCTTATATGCTGTTAATTTACAACTCATTAAGGTTTAATTGATTATCTGTTTTGAAGTTCGTTTCTCTGTTAAATTTACTGATTCCTCAGGATTACCATAAATACTCACACAAATGGCTGTAATATAATTTAAGAAAGTGTAATGTAATACATTTTTATTCAAATCAGCATACATCTGTAATTTAGTCACACTTCTGGTTAAAGTTACATTCACCTTAAATAGCAGCAGTTAAAAGTTGGTCAGATTGTGATTTCCAGATTGCAAGCTTTTAAACGATACTTATTTGGGTTCAAGTGAGTCGTTTTTAACCAATTAGCTGGCAGCTCTAGTTCAAATAATTAAAACATGAAAATTAAAATGATAGGTTTCGGTCACAATGAGCTGTGAATTATCAGTTAACAAATTGGCCCATAAATTCCATATAGATGCATCCATATTAACAGTCTGTCAGTCTGAATTTATGGAATGTATGTTTGTCTGTATTATGCACATGTATTTACAGTGTTTTTGGGCTGAATGAGTGTATGATTATTTTTTCCACCTGAAACTGTGACTCTGTTAGCTCTGTATATCTCACACACATACTGTACATACAAAAGGATTACTTGATATACCCAACATACTTGAGTTTGTCCAGTGTGCAGTGTGTATCGTTCAGTCTCTCAGAGAGTAGTTTGACTCCTGATTCTCCTGGATGATTGTAGTTTAGATCCAGCTCTATCAGGTGTGAAGGGTTTGAACTCAGTGCTGAGGTTACATAACTACAGCTGACCTCTGTCATCATACAACCAGATAATCTACAGAAACAAAGCAAAAGTCTTGTGTAGCTGAACATTGGACAATCAGCATACAGTCTGGTCCACTTCACATCTTATTCTGGCCAAGAACAACCCACTTAGAGAAAAAACCCATCTGACTGAATTGTAATGCAACAAAGCACAGCTTGCTTTGTTGTTACATGCTGGTTGGTAAATCTGAAGTCATGACACCATAGTAACAGAAAATGTTATTAATTCATTTAAATTTAAATAATGGCACAGCAATTTCAGTCCATGAGTGGAGTGTAGTTATAAAGAAACTCACAACTAAATAGATTTTCTCGTCCATTGTAAATATTCAGTGTAGCTGTGTACGAAGTACCACTCACACAGAGGTCACTGCCAGAGAAAGCAACTTCCTATTGTTCAATGTTGCTAATGCAGGTGTCAAAGTTCATGTTATGTGCGGATGAGTTAACATCAAGAAAGATACTTAGTGCTTGGTTAAATTTTTTTAAACCTATTCAGTTTTGACTAGGCAGACTTCTTCGAGTAGCACTGAATTAAAAGTGAAGACAGATCAAAACTGCAGTACTACACTGGGAACTGCTGAGACATTCCAAGAAACACCAAGAATTTGTGTTTTTGAATACCTCAGTATCTCTAGTTTACAGTTTGTACTCTTCAGTGCATCAGAGAGCAGCTTCACTCCTGAATCCTGCAGGTCATTGTTACTCAGATCCAGATATCTCAGGAGAGATTTTGATGATTGTAGAGATGAAGACAAACTTTCACAACACTGACCAGTGAGATTACAGATGGGCAATCTGGATGGAATGTGAGAAACATGAGGGAATTACAGGCCGAGGTGTTACAACAAAATACATTATACCATCATGATGCTAAATAGTCTCACAAATATATCTGTTAACTATAACTATAATTAACTATAATCTGTTAATTATAAAACATTTTTAAAAATGAATATCCATAATTCACAGTGTGTATCAAGATCATTCTCAAGAAACTGTGCCATTCGTAATAAATAAAATAATTATCAATAATAACCATACATTTTAATAGTAGAAAAAACAAAATGTAACCTAAATTTGCTTTAACTGGAATTAAATGTAGTTGTTTTTTTCTAAAATGCTTTTTGCATTTACTGAGAAAATTTAGAATGTGTCTTTTTCCCTTTTTTCAAATATAATGCATGATTTATGATAAGAAACACCAAAAATGAATCTACACAGTTGTATATTAAAAATCTAAGTATGTTAATTCCAAATTTGCTGAAATAATATAGCACTTTATTGGTAGGCTTAGGTTTAGTAATGACAAATAACTATTGATACTTTGCAAGGCTGTAACTATATATCCAGGATTCGAGGTAATAATTTAAGACTTAGCCATATGAAAAAATCAATATTTTAGAAAACAATTCTGAATATTTAGGGGATATGCATACTGGTGTACTTGGCCTGAAGTGGGAAAATATAATTTAATCTCAGTAGTTCAGAAGGAGTAATCTTTTAAATGAAATAACCTGATAAACAATAAATAAATACATAAACACAAGACACAAACCTCAGTATCTCTAGTTTACAGTTTGTACTCTTCAGTCCATCAGAGAGCAGCTTCAATCCTGAATCCTGCAGGTTATTGTTACTCAGATCCAGCTCTCTCAGGAGAGAGTCTGATGATTGTAGAACTGAAGCCAAACTTTCACAACACTGACCAGCCAGTCTAAGCAGATACAAATATTTTAAGTCTATTCAGAGTTAGCTTACAACTTCCTTTTAAAAGAACTTCATGCTTTCCAAAACATCCAACTCTTTAAAATGTTTTGCCTCTGCCTCTTTAATTCCTTTAAGAGCAGTTGCTACATTTGGTGGTTTATTGCATCAGTATTTTGTTAATTATGTATACAATTTATGGAAAATCATTCACCTCAGTATCTCTAGTTTACAGTTTGTACTCTTCAGTGCATCAGAGAGCAGCTTCACTCCTGAATCCTGCAGGTCATTGTTACTAAGGTCCAGCTCTCTCAGGAGGGACTCTGATGATTGTAGAGATGAAGCCACAATTTCACAGTGCTGACCAGTGAGACAACAGCCAGTGAGCCTATAATTTCAGATGAAATATACAGTACAATAAGGATACATTTCAAATGAATGTAACACTGCTTTTCTTACTATTTACAGAATAGACATTACCAGGCTGCGACCTGGCAATGCTTCATGACAAACTGATATTCGAAGGTACCCCAAATTTTTCAGTGTCCCTAAGGGTGCTTTCACACTTGGTTTGATTGCTTGGACCGACTCCGGGTTTGTTTCCTTCCCCCTCCCCCCGCTGGTCTCTGTTCACATCATATAAATTGGGTCCAAACCATGGTCAGATTACATCATCAACGCAAGTACAAGCGAAGCTGTTTACCACTGTAACTAGGTAACAACTCAGAAAGACATCAGCTTTGCTGTGTTATTGAAGAATTCATCTGTTTGGATTTACCACCATAACTTTACATGCACAGAACGACACTTACGTTTGTCTCATTGAATGTGTCATGATTTGGAAATGTTAGCGTTTGTCTGCCATGTGAGCTGCTCTCTGAAGGGGATTTTTTTTGGAGACAAACAGGTATGAAAAATGCTTTGTACCACAATAACTGCGATCGGGAGCCTGCAGAGACACGAATTATACGTCATTATAAGCGGTTCACTTCCGCGATTTGGTAAGCATTTACATCATCCAAACGAACCAAACTTTGACATTATTCGAACATGGGTGCACACCAAAAGTGCTAGTGTGAAAGCAACCTAAATTGTTTTACATAGGGGCACAATCTCTCCTCAACAAAAATGTTAGCCTACAGCCCTAAATTAATCACTTACAGAGCATTTCTGCAATTCCTCACAGCTGGTATTAGTCTTCTTCTACCCTCCTCTGATGTGTTGTATTTCTTCAGGTCCAGCTCATCCAGCACCTCCTCTGACATCTGAAGCATGTAGGCGATTGCTGAACATTGAGCAGGAGAGAGTTTATTATCTGAGTGTTTGTCTGATTTCACAAACTTCTGAATCTCTCTGTACAGAGTCTGATCGTACATCTCCAGCAGACAGAGGAACAGATTGATGGATCTTTCGTTCGAGAGATGTTTGTCACTCTTGATTTTGTCTTTAATGTACTGTGAGATTTTCTTGATGTTCTCTGAGCTGTTCTCTGTGTGTGTCAGCAGATCCTGTAAGAGTCTCTGATTGGACTCCAGTGAGATTCCCAGCAGGAATCGAAGGAAAACATCCAGGCATCCATTTTCACTCTCTACAGCTTTATCTACTGCCGTTATTAACAGTTCAAACAAGTCATCATCATCAACATAAGTCTCATCAAGGAAACCTTTAAGTGCTTTAATATTCTTGGTGATACAACTATGAAACACAAAAAACGCAGCCAGAAACTCCTGAAAGCTGAGATGTATGAAGCAGATAACTTTCCTCTGATGAATCATAGATTCCTCTTTAAAGATCTCAGTGCAGATCCCAAAATGCACTGAGGCATCAGTGACATCTATGCCGCTCTCTCAGGTCCTCCTCATAGAACATGACATTGCCCTTCATCAGCTGTTTGAAAGCCAGTTCAGCAAGTTTCACAATCACTTCTCTGTTGGACTGCAGGAGTTTATCTGGATCTCTCTCTTCATACTTCTGATTCCTCATATTGATCTGAATGAGTAGGAAGTGGATGTACATTTCAGTCAGAGTTTGAGGGATTTCTGCACTGTCATCTTGTTTCAGGATGTTTTGAAGCACAGTGGATGAGATCCAACAGAAGACTGGTATGTGGCACATGATGTGGAGGCTTCTTGCTTTTCTAATGTGTGAGATGATTCTGCTGGCTTGATGCTCATCACTGATTCTCTTCCTGAAATATTCCTCCTTCTGAGGGTCAGTGAATCCCTGAATTTCTGTCACACGCTTGATGTATCTGGAGGGAATCTGATTGGCTGCTGCTGGTCTGGAGGTAATCCAGATGAGAGCAGAGGGAAGCAGATCTCCTTTGATGAGGTTTGACATCAACACACCCACTGATGAAGTCTTAGTCACATCAGAAACTTTCTCACTGTCTGAAAACATCAATGGAATTCTGCTTTCATCCAGACCATCAAAGATGAACACAACTTTACACTCATCATACATCTTTGAGTCCAGATCCTGAAGTTCAGGATAAAAGTCCAGCAGAAGTTTGTGAAGACTGTACTGCTCATCTTTAATCAAGTTCAGCTCTCGAAATGGAAGCACAAACATGAAATCTACATCCTGATTGGCTTTTTCCTCAGCCCAGTCCAGAATAAACTTCTGCACAGAGACTGTTTTTCCAATTCCAGCGATGCCTTTAGTAAGAACAGTCTTTATTTTGTCTTTTCTCTTCTCCTCACATCCTGGTTCAGGTAAGGGTTTAAAGATGTCATTGCAGTAGATTGGAGTGTCTTGTAAGTGTTGAGTTCTGGCTGATTTCTCCATGTGTAAAACCTCATGTTCTTCATTCACCACTTCACTCTCTCCCTCTATGATGTAAATCTGTGTGTAAATCCTGTTCAGGAGGGTTTGATTCTCTTGTAGTTTGATTCCCTCAAATAAGCTCTCAGACTGGTTCTTCATACTGGTTTTGTGTTGGTCTTTAACTCTCTGCAGGACATTATCTACTGGTTGGTGAGAATCCTGATGCTGGTCTCCAGTTTCCTCCAGCAGGGCTGATTTTGTGTAGAAGTGAGCAGAACTGCATTCTCCATGTTCTGCTGGACTGCTCTGGTCCCAGTAGCAGCTTATACACTGTCTGCAGAAACTGTGTACACAAGTGACAGAGACTAGATCTCTCTGAACCTGATCACAAACTCCATATCTGGCCTGAAAATTGATCAAATCATCCCTCTTCACACTGCAGAGACAAGAAGAAGAAATTGGTGGCCCTGTTTGCCACTGCTTTTTTTGAATGCCCCTCATGGCCGGGTGCCAAAATCAGCTCAACACATGTCCTTAAAACCTGCTGGTCTCGAACCAGGAACTGTTAATGGGTCAGAGGGTTGGTATAAATGGTATAATGTCTGCACCAAGAAAGGTTTTCAGAACTCAGTCTGGCAACGCTTACACAAATGTTCACAAACAGGGCTGCAACTAACGATTATTTTGATAATCGACTAATCTAACGATTATTAGAATGAATATTCAACTATTCGGGCGATTATTGCAACGATTAATCATGAGCTTTTAACCGACTATTCAGCTTGTGCCTCGACTTGAAAGGTTGTATTAAACATGCTTTCAAACAATAAAGAGTACAAAATCATCTTTTAAAAATACCTCTAAATTACATTCACTGAATTACAAGGAAAAAAAAATTGGATCTTGGATTTTTATTAAGTTTAATTCACTAAACAATTCACTATTAAAATATATATATTTTTTTGTTATCAAGTGTTTTAGATCATTTGAAAAATCTAAATGATCTAAAAATCCTTAAAGCAAGATACATTTACCTGAGAAGCAACATATAAGGTATTTAGACTTGCTTTCAGAGACTGTATCTTGAATATGTGTATTTTGTTTATCAGTGTATTTTTTCACTTGTTCATACTTCTGCTAGTGCAGTAAAGAGGAAATATTCTTATATTCAATATACAGTATATTCTCTGAAAGCAAGTCTAAAAATTGTATATGTTGCTTCTCAGGTAAATGTATCTTGTATTTTTTAATATTTAAATATATTAAATATTATATTCAACATTCTCCAAAAACATTTTTTTTCTTCTGCAGTATAGCTTCTAAAGTAAATTTACGTAAGGAGTTTTGGATATCTATATTGGAAAACATACCAAAAAACACATCAAAAACCTTTTCTTTCTTTCTTTTTTTTTTGCATTGTATAATTGTTAACTTTGATCCATCTTTAACTTACAAAAAAACAAATATTGTAATATTGCTGCGTATCACCGATTTTCTTTACAATAAGATCTGTGACACATTTATATTAAGATTCACTACGTCACGAGCCATCATGCTATAATCTAGCTGCAGCAAGCATGAGTGAGGGACAAGCATCTCCGTGCGAGACAGTGTATCAGCCGGGAAAGGTTTGGCACTCTCTTGCTATAAGTGGCTCTGACCACACAGAGAAATGCCAGTGTCTGAGTTTGTGTGTTTTTACACAACCCGCTTCCTTATTATTTTAACTTTAATAAAGGATGCATTAAAGATATAACGCCGGGGTGTTTCCTTTTTAGATGCTCTGACAGGCAGGTTTTTCTCAAGCGGAACAGCAGGTACTCCGCTTTATTTCACGTCAGGATGACACTGCTTCTGTATTTACTTATTTTTTTATTTTTTTATTATTATTCCTTCATACTTTGTGATCTACTTCACCTTCACCTACGTTTCGAAAGTTTGGAGTGTGTCTGGACTGTAAGATGTATTTTCTTCCTCTCCTCAATCAGGCACAAACTAAAGTGCTGCTCTTGCGCATCATCATTAGCATTTCAAATGATCTCATGTTGCATTAAATGAGATCAACGACTATTCAACAACGGAAATTATAACGTTGAATAATCATTTCAGCCCTAGTCACAAAATGACTTCGGATGTTAAAAATACATTCTTAATACTAGAAGTATGGCTCATAAAGACCGTGGTGTGGCATGTTTGTGGGCAGATTATGTAGTAATGCAGTCAGTAAGTCATCAGCATGTACTGCTGAGCCCCTGGTTGATAAGTTATATGAAAATAATGAAAATTTGAACTTCATTACTCAAATACATTTAGAATTTTTGAAAATATTACAGCAAAAATCCACATTTGCATGCTTCAGATTTGTGTAAGCGGTTATTTTTAGTTGTCTAATCTTTAGAGGTTGAATGATATATTGGTTTTACCAATTAATCTGTGCCAATAGTTGCTTTTTGGACCAATTGGACATATGGCAAAAATCAACACTACTAGGTTTTTTGTTTGTTTGTGCATATAGTGATAGATGCTATTTATAATGAGAGTAAATAACTCCCCTATTTAAGAGGGCATAGAGCATCGCACAAACACTCTAAACCAATACCTACCCCTAAACCTAACCTTCCCATACAAAATTAACCCTAGTTTTACTACAGTAACCATAGTATCACCAAGGTATTTTGTAGTAAAATCATAGTTACCACAAAATTACAAAATTTAGTAACACTATATTATTGTAGACGCACCATGGTTAAGTGCATCAAAGCTATATTTTCCGTCAACAAAAAAAAAAATATTACAGTGAAGCCATGGTTAACTTTTGTATGTGTTAGTCTAGCAATACAATCTAAACACGACCGATGCCGAGCCGAGGGAGAAAGCGATTCCCCCTCTCATCCAAACGAGGAAGGGGTTGCATGCGATCGACAGACCCCACCTCTTACCTGGATCAAACCTTTCTCTCAATTGCCCGACCTTTACTGTGACCAAATCGACCTTAAATTAATTTTTACTTGTGATTGTAAGTAGTAAAGGAAATATTAAGAGTGGAGACAGGAAACAGGATGGGAAAAATTGGGACAAAAGGCGAACTCAAATCCAGGTTGGAAAAACACATTCACATCACAAAATTTGAGGAAATACTGTAACACATGCTTTTATGTAGAACTCCATAGCTTCATATGAAGCAACTACTTATATACTATTTCTTAGATTCAAGTAATTTTGTTCAGTTTACACAAAATAATAAATTGACTCCTACCGATCAATCTTTCTTCGAGCTACTTATTTGTTTTGGGAAAGTTGGATTTTTTACAGTGGGGTCTCTGAGAGTGCTAGAGTCTAACCCAGGTTCCATAACTAGACTCACTTGGGGTTGAAGGTCACCATTCGATCAGAAAATTTAAGGGGTTCACACATGGAATGGTTACTCTTCACTGACACACAGCTGAGTTCTGGAGATACTGCTTTCTTGATCTGGTACTGAGCAGAAGCCCCCTTTTCTTTCCCCTCATAAAGACTGATGTTGGAGGCAGTGTCCCTGCCCTCTCTCTCCATAATTACACTAGGCCTGTTTTTGAAAACATAAATACATAAATGAGTACATATGGATACACAGCTGCATTTGGAAATACACACTCTGATTTACATAAAGAGATAAAAATCATAAGAGATAATAAGTCAACAAACCCAGTTTGCAACCCATGTTACTTCTAAAATTTGATATTTCTGACTGAAACATGATATTTAATGAAAACAAATGCAGGGTGGGAATTGATTTTATCCATCAGGAATGAATTGGATCATGAAATTTGGGCATTACAGGTGGTTGAAACATGTTTCGCCCTCGTTTCGCCCATGCTGTCATTGACGTCAGTAGAAAGTTGTTCCACAGGAAAAGCAAGATATTATACTTTGGTTAAAGATTACAAAGACCATTTTTTGGGGACTATGTACCATAAAAACTGGTTACTTGCAATGAACATACTGGTAAAAGACACTTTTTCCTTTTGCATGGCTCTATACCTCAACTACTCATCTACTGTAAATGTTATGTTGCTTATATGTAAACATCTCTCAAGTGATTGTACCATTATTATTATTTTTACATTTTAATTAGTCACTGCAATGATAACCAATATTAATGTTTAGTATCCACCTGTAAGAAAAAAATATGCAGACACAGAAAATTTTAATCCATATTTAAAATCACGATTCACAGCTAAATGTCCAGCCACTGATTTTGAAATTAAACACATATGAAGCTATAGTTAAACTTTACTTCCAATGTGTAGTCTGAATTGAGGTCTTAAGAAGGCGCATGCCATTGTCCAGTTTAAGACAGAAACAATACGTTACTGAAAGCCTGTTTCATTGAACTTACCGTGAAATGTGACAGCAGCAAAACCTTCGCCTGGCTGAGTGTTTGGCGTCGAGAGACACAGATGCGAGCAAAGTGAGGTGACTTCTGACTTCGTCTTGATGTAGGCTATAAAGATAACGTTTAATGTACAGGGTGTAAACTTTAATGAAAACATATATTTACTGACAGATATAAGAATGTTTATCGTCCCCTTCCCAGCTACAGCCTGACTCAAATCTCCCTCTAGTGGCGCTGATCATCATCAGACTCATGTGAGTCTCAAGCAGTTGTGCAGTTTACAGCTGTTTTTAACATGATTATATTTCTCACATTTACAGTGCATTCAGAGAGTATTCAGACGACTTCATTTTTTCCCACTTTTTTATGTTGCAGTCTTATGCTAAAATGCTTTAAATTATAATTTTTTCCCACATCAATCTACACTCCATACCCCATAATGTCAAAGCAAAAACCAGATTTTTGATGTTTTTGCAAATTTATTAAAAAGAAAAAACTGAAATATCACATTAACATAAGTAGTCATTCACTCATAAAACCATTCACTCATGAAAAATACATAAATAATAATAATAATTATATATATTCTTGTTGCACTCTAATGTCTTGGATACTACTGTTATGATGCTGGTGAAACTTTGTAATGCAGCACTGTCTGATGAATCGCTTATGATGTATTATTCCTCTTTTGTAAGTCGCTTTGGATAAAAGTGTCTGCCAAATTAATAAATGTAAGTAGTGTTGTCACGGTACCAAAATGTCAGTAGTCTGTACCAATACCACTGAAATTTCACGGTTCTTGATACCAATTTCGATACCACAGCAAAAACTGATAATATGATAGTGTTCTAACACATAAGTTTAGTTATTTTTAATAAAAATAATAATTATTATTATTTTATTTTTCTTCTCCCCTTATCACCCAATTTTGGAATGCCCAATTCCCACTACTTAGTAGGTCCTCGTGGTGGCACGGTTACTCACCTCAATCTGGGTGGCGGAGGACAAGTCTCAGTTGCCTCCGCTTCTGAGACCATCAATCCGCGTATCTTATTTCGTGGCTCGTTGTGCATGACACCACGGAGACACCGCATGTGAAGGCTCATGCTATTCTCCACGATCCACGCACAATTTACCACGTACCCCACTGAGAGTGAGAACCACTAATCGTGACCACGAGAAGGTTACCTCATGTGACTCTACCCTCCCTAGCAACCAGGCCAATTTGGTTGCTTAGGAGACCTGGCTGGAGTCACTCAGCACACCCTGGATTCGAACTCGCGACTCCAGGGGTGGTAGTCAGCGTTAATACTCGCTGAGCTACCCAGGCCCCCTTTAATAATTATTACTGCAGAAACACTGGTATCGTTACATCTTTTTTATTTTAGTACCGACTTGGTACCGAAGTACCGGTACTTTTGATAACACTAGATATAAGTATTCAGAACCTTTGCTATGACACTTGAAATTTAGCTCAGGTGCATCCCATTTTTCTGGATCATCTTTGAAATGTTTCTACACTTTGATTGGAGTCCACCTGTGGCATATTCAATTGATTGGACATGATTTGGAAAGGCACACACCTTTCTATATAAGGTCTCACAGCTGAAAATGCATATCAGAACAAAAACCAAGCCATGAGGTCAAAGGAACTGCCTGCAGAGCTCAGAGACAGGGTTGTGTCATGGCGCAGATCTGGGGAAGGCTACAAAAACTTTCGGCTGCATTGAAGGTTCCAAAGAGCACAGTGGCCTCCACAATTCTTAAATGGAAGAAGTCTGGAACAAACAGGACTCTTCCTAGAGCTGGCCACCCGGCCAAACTGAGCAATCAGGGGAGAAGGGCCTTGGTAAGAGAGGTGACCAAGAACCCGATGGTCACTCTGGTTGAGCTCCAGAGATCATGTGTGGAGATGGGAGAAACTTGCAGAAGGACAACCATCACCACAACACTCCACCGATCTGGGCTTTATGACAGAGTGGTCAGATGGAAGCCTCTCCTCAGTACAAGACACATTAAAAAGCACCTAAAGGACTTTCAGACTGTGAGAAAAAAGATTCTCTGGTCTGATGAAATGAAGATTGAACTGTTTAGCCTCAATTCCAAGCATCATGTCTGGAGGAAACTAGGCACCGCTCATCACCAGCATGATACCATCCCAACGATGAAGCATGGTGGTGGTAGCATCATGCTGTGGGGGTGTTTTTCATTGGCAGGGACTGGGGTTCTGGTCAGGGTTGAAGGAAAGCTGAACGCAGCAAAACAGAGATATACTTCCAACAGGACAATGACCCTAAGCATACAGCCAAGACAACACAAGAGTGACTTAGAGACTACTCTGTGAATGTCCTTGAGTGGCCCAGCCAGAGCCCGGACTTGAACCCAATCAAACATCTCTGGAGAGACCTGAAAATGGCTGTCCACCGACGGTCCCCATCCAACCTGACAGAGCTTGAGAGGATCTGCAGAGAAGAATGGCAGAAAGTCCCCAAATGAAGTATGGAGTGTAGATTGATGTGAAAAAAATAATAATTTAAAGCATTTTAGCATAAGGCTGCAACATAACAAAATGTGAAGAAATGAAGGGGTTTGAATACTTTCTGAATGCACTGTAACTAAACCTGAAGTAACGAAACACATGGAAACACTCCTCATTAACAAAATATATACCTTTCTCTCAGGAAAGTCAGATCTGTAAAACCCTTGGCTTTGTCATCACTTATTCTCCAACGAACTGCATCACGCTATTGGCTGTTTCCATTCCCGCCTTCTCCTGAATAGACCTCTCGATTTCCGATTGGCTGTTGCGTTGCTGTGCCAATGCTATGTTGACTTTTACCATAGATTTGAGAGAGGCAAAGTAGCACTAATTTGAAGGTAAGCACCTTACTGAAAAAATAAAACAATAGAAATGGTCTCCACCACATATATTATTATGAGTGTAGTTTGTTTTGGGCCATATTGCATTTTGGTTCAAAGGAATATTCAGTGTTCAGTACAATTTAAGCTTAATTAACAGCATTTGTGGCAAGAGACACTGCGGAATATATCAAAAAGAAAATACGTGTGGCAGAATCAGCAGAGAGGACCATGAATCTGTTCTACTGTTTGAGTGAACTGAAAGATGACTCTCTGATGGAGGAAATCCAGAAGTATCTGAACTCAGGAAGTCTTTCATCACAGACTCTCTCGTCTGTTCAGTGGTCAGCTCTGGTGTTTGTGCTGCTGATGTCAGTGTCGGGATTACAGGATTTTGTTGTCATGACAACAAATTTGTAATGTATTATATTATTATGTATTGATATAATTTTACACAGATGTGGTTATTTAGCAATTTTATCACACTAAAATCATGTTAACATGTATAATGTTCTGATCATGATCACCACATCATATCATTCAATGACAGAAGCAATTATTTTCGTGGAAACGAGTAAAATGTGCAGGAAATTTACAATCAATCACTACACGAGATTAGATTATCTTGTCCTTAACAAATAAATGTACCTGAATATTTAAATGTCATTTGCAATGTCCTTTATTTTAACATATAAACAATGAGACAAACAAAAGGTAATTAAAGTTAACCCGTAAAAAACAAAAATACTGGCTTCATTAAATGAAAGAGACATGTACAGTGTATAGAAAGAAAGAAACAAGAAAATAAACGGGGATGGAATAATGTTGTATAATCAGGTCTCTGTATGTCAGTGTGTCATCAGTTTTTGGGAAACTGATGGCCACTCAATACTGCGCAAAGACACTGTTGAATCTATGACTAAAAATCCAGCATAGAGGGGTTCACTGAATGTGCTGTTGAATGTGTGTAAATGTGTGAGTGTGTGTGTGTCAGAGACGCTGTAGAAGGACAGAGTGCCAGCCGACCAGTCCAGATACACTCCTATTACATAAGAACAGGGCCCTGTGGCTGGTATAACAACTTTGTTCTTATTGTGCCGGGCGATGTACTTGTCTTTAGTGCAGTCAAGACTCCAGGATTTAGCATTTTGTCCGAACCAGCACTCATCTGTTCTGCCCTTCCTGCTGATGCCTTTGTATGAAACTCCTACATGAGCTCCGATCTCGCTCCATTCAGCCTCCCAGTAACTGCGTCCAGTCAGACTTTCTCTACACAGAACCTGGGACCACTGGTCAAACCTCTCTGGGTGATCAGGACTCTGATGCTTCTCCTTTAACCATGTTACCTTCCTGTTATCCTCAGACACTTGAAGATCTGTGTGTGCTGTGTCTGGATCTAATGTGAGATTACAGGCATCTGGTGACAGAGAAAGAAAAAATATTATACAGTAAATACACAGAGACTTCTTATTGTACAAGCGCTCTGGAGATCTGAAACTTAATGTGCATGGGCAGTAGGACTGTAGGTCTCGCTAGTCGATATACAGGTGCATCTCAATAAATTAGAATGTCGTGGAAAAGTTCATTTATTTCAGTAATTCAACTCAAATTGTGAAACTCGTGTATTAAATAAATTCAGTGCACACAGACTGAAGTAGTTTAAGTCTTTGGTTCTTTTAATTGTGATGATTTTGGCTCACATTTAACAAAAACCCACCAATTCACTATCTCAAAAAATTAGAATATTTTGACATGCCAATCAGCTAATCAACTCAAAACACCTGCAAAGGTTTCCTGAGCCTTCAAAATGGTCTCTCAGTTTGGTTCAATAGGCTACACAATCATGGGGAAGACTGCTGATCTGACAGTTGTCCAGAAGACAAACATTGACACCCTTCACAAGGAGGGTAAGCCACAAACATTCATTGCCAAAGAAGCTGGCTGTTCACAGAGTGCTGTATCCAAGCATGTTAACAGAAAGTTGAGTGGGAGGAAACAGTGTTGAAGAAAAAGATGCACAACCAACCGAGAGAACTGCAGCCTTATGATTGTCCAGCAAAATCGATTCAAGAATTTGGGTGAACTTCACAAGGAATGGACTGAGGCTGGGGTCAAGGCATCAAGAGCCACCACACACAGACATGTCAAGGAATTTGGCTACAGTTGTCGTATTCCTCTTGTTAAGCCACTCCTGAACCACAGACAACGTCAGAAGCGTCTTACCTGGGCTAAGGAGAAGAAGAACTGGACTGTTGCCCAGTGTTCCAAAGTCCTCTTTTCAGATGAGAGCAAGTTTTGTATTTCATTTGGAAACCAAGGTCCTAGAGTCTGGAGGGAGGGTGGAGAAGCTCATAGCCCAAGTTGCTTGAAGTCCAGTGTTAAGTTTCCACAATCTGTGATGATTTGGGGTGCAATGTCATCTGCTGGTGTTGGTCCATTGTGTTTTTTGAAAACCAAAGTCACTGCACCTGTTTACCAAGAAATTTTGGAGCACTTCATGCTTCCTTCTGCTGACCAGCTTTTTAAAGATGCTGATTTCATTTTCCAGCAGGATTTGGCACCTGCCCACACTGCCAAAAACACCAAAAGTTGGTTAAATGACCATGGTGTTGGTGTGCTTGACTGGCCAGCAAACTCACCAGACCTGACCCCATAGAGAATCTATGGAGTATTGTCAAGAGGAAAATGAGAAATGAGACCAAAAAATGCAGATGAGCTGAAGGCCACTGTCAAAGAAACCTGGGCTTCCATACCACCTCAGCAGTGCCACAAACTGATCACCTCCATGCCACGCCAAACTGAGGCAGTAATTAAAGCAATAGGAGCCCCTACCAAGTATTGAGTACATATACAGTAAATGAGCATACTTTCCAGAAGGCCAACAATTCACTAAAAATGTTTTTTTTATTGGTCTTATGATGTATTCTAATTTTTTGAGATAGTGAATTGGTGGGTTTTTGTTAAATGTGAGCCAAAATCATCACAATTAAAAGAACCAAAGACTTAAACTACTTCAGTCTGTGTGCATTGAATTTATTTAATACACGAGTTTCACAATTTGAGTTGAATTACTGAAATAAATGAACTTTTCCATGACATTCTAATTTATTGAGATGCACCTGTACATCACAATATTTAATATTTAAAATGGTTTTGAAATGGATTAGGTTTTATTTTTTTACAAATCAGAGGAAACATAATTTTGACCAAAAAGCAGTTGCTGCCAAGTAGATTCAAAATGTTAAATCCAAGTTTTTCACGAAATGAACAGAAAGAACAAGAATATTTAATCATTTTCTTTTGTATGATTGTAACTAGTGTTTGACCGATACAGCTTTTTTATTGTTCACTGCTGATACCTAGAGAGTAGGGTGGCTGATATAATGGCGATATGTATGATATCTCACAATTTATTGATAGTGAATGAAGCATTTAGCATCATAGTATGTGAACCGATATAACAATAAACATAATTACCTGCAAATTTCTTAACGAAAACAATTTAAAAAAAATGTATGTGTGAGTGATGATGCAAGTGAATCGTTAAACCAATTCATTAAAACAGACGCATCGAAAGAACTATCTATCTCTATCAGTGTTTGCTACTAAGGTTTAAATCAGAGATGAGATTAAAATATATTGCCCAGTCCTAATGAGCAGGTATTTCTTTAGTGTGTGTGTTTGGTTTACATTTCCGTAGTCCTGGTTTTATCCTGATATCGCCGCCGTGGTCCAAACTGACACAGAGAGAAATATACACATAAATTAATTATTAACAACACTGGCTTAATAGTGGATTGTTAAACATACACATGTATAGAGATTTAACATACTTAATGGTCTCAAGGTTTAAGTTTCTCAAATGTCTCTCTCCTGAGTCTCCTGGATGATTGTAGCTCAGATCCAGCTCTTTCAGGTGTGAAGGGTTTGAACTTAGAGCTGAAGCCAGGTAAGAACACCCTTCCTCTGTTACCATACAGCCAGAAAGCCTGTGAAGAATCCACAATAATGTGTTTATATCCTCTTTTATTTAGGACAATCAAGAGCATCAAAACAAGTGTGATCGTTTAGCTTTGTGTGAAATTCTTTTATATATAAGTGATTTTTTTATCAGTATAATTTAGTAAAATATATTTCACTCATTACAGCCAATTATAATGTGTAGAGCCCACATAGACCTTTGATTTAAACACATATTATTCCTCATTTAGATTGAAGCGGTTATCTCCTTTTCACTTGACAAAGTAAGTGAAGTTACACACCTCAAAGTCACAAGTTTAGAGCTCTTCAGTCCATGAGTGAGCAGCTTCACTCCTGAGTCCTGCAGGTCATTGTTACTCAGGTCCAGCTCTCTCAGGAGGGAGTTTGAGCTGAGAACAGAAGCTAGCCTTGAACAGCTGTCCTTAGTGAGATTACAGTTGTTTAGCCTGGAACAGAAAATCAGACAAAGGCACAAGACTGTGTACTTAACGTCTTTAATGAGGGAATGAAATACAATCCCATGAAGCATTGCGGATGACGCAATCAAATGAAAAATGGTAGAAAAATATAAAACTATTGATTTAAAGTTGTTGATTTAAGTATAGACACAATGCATTGAAACTTTGTTGCAAAACAGGGAGACTGACTTGATTGTGTCATTCACAGTGCATCACATTTTGTCACCAACGGTCGCTGTTGTGTGTTGCTGAAGGTCACCAGCTCTCATTGAAAATGAATGGTCTCCTGTTACTTTGTGGCTGCGAGTCGCTGACCATGTAAATGGGACTTCAGTTTTGCTTGATACTAGTGACAGCACAACATAAGGATTTCTAAATGCAGGGATCTCAAAATGTGTTTTTCTAAGTTTCAAACTATGTTTAACTTGACACAGTGACCTAATAACGACCTAATAACCCTTTATTCACAATAAAAGTGAGATGCTCCAAAAGCATCCATCTGACATGTGTACAATGACAAAGCCCTTATAATAAATCTCAGACGGATTGATGAATTCAATTGCAAAATGGATTGCTGTGGACTGTAGGCCAGTAAGAGACATGTTCAATAATATGGAATTAAACAATATATTGCTTTCTAAAGCCACTTTTTGTATTGTCTTATCAATCTTACTCATCTGCCACAATAATGTAATGCATTTTAAATATTTTAATTATATCATTATATATTAAATTTTTGTTATTTGGGGGCTTTCTTTGCAAATATTTATATATGCAATTTATTCAATTAAATATGTTCATCAATTGACAGCCCTATTAATCGTTAATTGTGTTTGTTCCAGTTTTCTTAACTTCTAGCTATGCATTTAGAGATGGCTCTCTTTAAAAAAAACACTCAGTTTGCCTGTAAATAAAATTGTTCTCCTTACAGAGATCTTCTTGTGTTTTTTATCACTGGCAGTAGTCTCAGTAGTGCTTCATCTGATCTTCTGTACTTCTGCAGCTCAAAAGTCTCTTGAGTCTCTTCTGACATCAGCAGCACAAACACCAGAGCTGACCACTGAACAGACGAGAGAGTCTGTGATGAAAGACTTCCTGAGTTCAGATACTTCTGGATTTCCTCCATCAGAGAGTCATCTTTCAGTTCACTCAAACAGTAGAACAGATTCATGGTCCTCTCTGCTGATTCTGCCACACGTATTTTCTTTTTGATATATTCCGCAGTGTCTCTTGTGCTTTCTTCTTCAATCTTTAGTGTTGGCAGAAGTTCCTTCAGCTCATCCTGATTGGACTCCAGTGAGAGACCCAGTAGGAACCTGAGGAACAGGTCCAGGTGTCCGTTTTTGCTCTGTAAGGCATTTTTAACTGCAGCCTTATGAAGGTGAAATGATGAGTTTTTGAAAAACCATTTGCATTTTTCTTTCAGAGTTTGAGAGAATGGATTCCTCTTATAAAATTTGTGTAGACAAAACAAATAGAGAGCAGCAAGGAATTCCTGGACACTGAGGTGCACAAAGCTGTAGACCATTCGCTCTGACGAGCCCTTTTCCTCCTTAAAGATCTGAGTGCATAACCCAGAGTATACTGACCCTTCACTGACATCCAGTCCACATTCCTCAAGATCTTCTTTGTAGAAAATCAGATTACACTTTTCAAGCTGACTGAAGGCCAATGAGCCAAGCCTCAAAATGATGTGCTGAAAATCAAAATTTTTTGGAGACCCTTCCAAGTATTTCTTCTTCATCTGGAGCATCTGACGACGTAGAAAGTTTGTGTACATCCCTGTGAGAGTTGTGGGTGTTTTGTCATGGTTCTCTTGAGCCAGCAGAGGCTGAAGCACAGTGACAGAGATCCAGCAGAATACAGGAATGTGGCACATGATGTAGAGGCTCCTGGATTTCCTGATGTGAGAGATTATTTTTTCTGACACAGGTTTGCTGTTATTCTTGAAGTATTGCTCTTTTTGTTCATTATTGAATCCTCGTACCTCTGTCACCTGATCGATGTAGTCTCGGGGTATTTGACTAGCTGCTGCCGGTCTAGAAGTGATCCAGATAAGGGCAGAGGGAAGCAGACTTCTGCTGATCAGGTTTGTAACTATCTTACTTACTGTTGTTTTTTCATGAATATCTGCAAACCTCTCACTCTCATCAAAGCTCAAAGGGAAGCGACATTCATCCAGCCCATCAAAAATAAACATGACCGTACCTTCATCTTCCGGAAGAGACTGCAGTTTAGTTGAACTAAAGAAGTTTTTGTGAAGCAGTTCCATAAGACTGCAGTCTTTTTTAATCAAATTCAGCTCACGGAATGGGAGTGGAAAAATAAAGACTATATCCTGATTTTCCATTCCTTCAGCCCAGTCAAGGATGAATTTACTGACCGAGACAGTTTTGCCCACACCTGCGATCCCCATTGTCAGCACTTTTCTGTTCCTTCGACCCGTATCACACTGGACTTTAAAAATGTCGTTGCATGTGATTGGCGTATCCTCAACAGCAGGTCGGTTGAGATTTGATTCGATATGTCTCACCTCGTGCTCGTTCACCACTCCCCCAGTCTCATTCTCCACCACGTAGAGATCTGTATAAATGTCATTCAGAAATTTCCGATGACCGGTCAGTGAATTACCATCCAATATCCGTTCATAGTCCCGTTGTAAGATGTTCTTCAGTGTGCTGGAGATCTTTGTGTAATCGTGATGTTTAGCTGTGTCTTTTACAGGAACATCTATGCAAAAAAGAATACAAAATGAGACCCTGAAACATGATTAAAGTTGTCAAAATTCTAATTTAAAGAATTAAATTGCCCACCTTCAGGTGGTGTAGGAGCATGAGCTGTTCCTGAGAGACAGAAAAAGAGAGGAAGGTAAGAATTCTTTCATCAACACAAAGTCTACTAGACATATAGTTTGTAATTCCTCTTAAATCTGCTAAAGTCTACATGAAACTGCAATTGCATCCCATTTTACTTCCATAACCGGATGTATTTTAGAGTGAAACGGGATATTCTATTAGATAAATTGTAGGGTGGTACTTCATTTTATCCATCAGAAATTAATCGTATCGTGAAAAGTGTTACATATCAGAATGGAGCCATGTGGTTGGAGGAAAGGGTTGAAAAATAAAAAGCTTGGTGATGTCTGCCAAAAAGGAATGTCCTTTCAGAGGCAAAGCGAGTTATTAAATTTAAATCAAACATTACGAAGATAATCTTTTTTTTCTTCTTCTTTAGAATAACGTGCACTGGTATATCTTGCACATGAAAACCACAATAGTGGTTTTAAGAAAGTAAATCGGGCAGGCTGATCACATGAAAATTGCATGACTGTGGCAACATTTCTGCAAAATTATCTTTTGGGGTTCTTTACACATATCGTGTCCACCAAGTGCCACTAAAAGCGAGTTAAATGGTCTCCCAAACAGATGAGGTTTTTAAGGTTAACCCTCTGGGGTCGACGGATGCGGCGGTGCGTCCTGCTGGATTTTTTCCTCATAACAGCGGAAACAACTTAAAATACTCATTTTTGGGTATACAGATAAGTGTAAGACATCATTAGAGACTATAAAGGGTCTACTTTTATTTGTGTTCACTCACAATTACAACAAAACCTTGTGATTTTGTAATATAAAA